>NW_026261428.1:0-30027 GCF_024610275.1 Lodderomyces theae
AAATTGATGCCATGTACAAAGAGGGCCAAATTTTGAAGGATTTGAAGTTGTGAGTCGAGAAATGCTTTGCAGCTCAGAATTGAAAGCTTAGTACGATATTGAATGTGTATATACTACGTATAGACCTTGTTAACGTGATAGAGTCAATTCCATTTACAATTTCGTGTTGCGATTGCTCCGTTATTTGCGAAAATGGGGTAATGACACAAATTATAATAATGGGGTAACCCAAACCGTATACACAGTTATAATAATCAATTTAAAGGATTCTTGGTGAAAGGAAATTCTAACGTCAAGACGCATTGAGAGTGGGGCAAAATAAGTAACCAATGTATCAATTCTCGTAGACGTGTGGAGGGATTCGCAATATGTATAGCTTGATACAGATATAGTTTATGCAAACACCCTCGCTACCGGTGCTTGTGCTCGCACTCAAACGAAAGCACAAGTCACACACCGAGCAAAGTAGAAACCTGAAGATTCCATATTCGGCTTGCAACAAGGCTCTCCGGTTATGCGATACCCGACCGCCTCCTTCCACCACTCTTCCTCCCCCTCCTACCTTGAGGTCTTCAGTAGCTATTTTTTGAGATACGACTAAAAGAGGGGTGGGAAGAAAATAAAATACCATTAAAAATCCATTTGTGTACGATGGATGGTTTTATTCTCGGCAATCTGCCCCCCCCCTCCAACGTCAAAGGGTATTCTCCTCTTTTCAGGTAAAACCCCGTCACCAAGAACGAACAATTCCGGTCCAATTGTTTGAGGGGTTCTAGCTTATAAAATGTTGTGCTTGTCGTGTTATAAAAACCTTTCTCAAGAATTCTTTTCCAACGATTCCACGGTTCATGCCAACAATGTCTTTGAAGTTACCATCGATTCGCGACTCCGACTTGAATTCACTTTATGCTGCTGACGAAGATAGCCACTTGTTCCAAAATGTTAATGATTTACCAGATGACGTCTTGATTAATCAGTACTTACCACTCCCTCAAAATATAAGTGCCAAAGCTGTCAAGATTCCTGGTACCGCCAAACCGGGGTTTTCTGAAATTTACAGAAATGCTGCTCTTCCAAATGGATTGAAAGAATCAATCATTCCTGAGTTGAACACGTTCCCAAAAATATTTGCCTCGTCAGTCAAGAGAAGAGCTAATAGTCCTTGCTTAGCGTACCACGAGTACGACTACGAGAACGAGCAGCACAAGGAAAGATATGCTTCATTCACTTACCAAGAAATCGATACTCGTAAGACCAATTTCGCTAATGGTTTGATGTACTTGTTAGAGACCAACCCATACAAGAATCTTGCCATTGAGTCCCATCAACAGATTTTGAACCACTCGAAGGAATACAAGAACTACAACAAGGACAACATTTCCTTCATTGTCACCATATATTCTTCCAACAGAGTTGAATGGCTTTTAACCGACTTGGCATGTTCAGCAAACTCCATCACTGATACCGCATTGTATGACACGTTGGGACCAACTTCTTCCAAATTTATCTTAGGTTTGACTCAGTCACCTGTTGTTGTTTGTTCCAAAGAGAAGATTGAAACATTGATCAAGTTGAAGGCAGCAAATCCAAAAGAGTTGGAACCTTTGATCACTATCATTTCTATGGATCCATTGAATGTCAAGGGCAAGTCCAACCGCAATTTAATCAAACTAGCAGAGGCAAGCAATATTAAATTGTATGATTTCGGTCAAGTTGAAAAAGTTGGTGAGGCATTCCCTCGCGAACCAACCGCACCATCACCTGACACTGTATACACGTTCACATTTACATCTGGTACAACCGGGGCTAACCCAAAGGGAGTCGTTTTGCTGCAAAAGTCAGTTGCCTGCGCTCTTCTGGCTTTTGCAATGTTGTTGCCTCACCACAAACAAATGACTGAACTTGCGTTTTTGCCATTAGCCCATATTTTTGAAAGACAAATGACGGCATCGATTTTGTTTGTTGGAGGAACTGTTGGGTTTTGTAGATTGGGCGGCACACCGTTAACCTTGTTTGAAGATATGAAACTTTTCAAGCCAACTTTTTTTGCAAATGTGCCTAGAATCTTTACAAAAATGGAGGCAATTATAAAAGCGGCAACAATCGATTCCTCATCAAGTGGTCAAAGTTCCAGTATGGGAGGTTCGGAAAGTGAATTCAATTTCAACAAGGCTTTGGTCAAAAAGTTGCGGACCAAATTTGGGTTTGATAATGTGGAATTCTGCATTACTGGGAGTGCGCCAATTGCCTCTGAGACTATCAAGTTTTTGAAAGCAAGCTTGGAGATTGGTTTTATTTTGGGGTATGGCTCAAGCGAATCTTTTGCAGGTATGTGTATGGCTTTACCATTCCATTCTCCAAGTATTGGAACCTGTGGTGCACTCACCCCTACTGTTGAAGCTAGACTCAGAGAGTTGCCAGATATGGGTTACTATTTAAACGATAAAGGTGGACCAAGAGGGGAATTGCAATTGAGAGGCCCGCAAATGTTTAGTCACTACTACAAGAATGAGGAGGAGACAACAAAGAGTATTGACTCGGAACAGTGGTTTTCTACAGGAGATGTTGCTCAGTTCACTGAAGAGGGTTGGGTCATTATATTCGACCGTGTGAAGAATTTTTTCAAATTATCTCAAGGGGAATACGTTACCCCGGAAAAGATTGAAAACTTGTATCTTTCATCAAACCCAATATTGTCCCAAGCATTTGTTCACGGTAACTCGACAGAATCGTATTTGGTTGGAATAATTGGTGTTGATCCTGCTGGTATAATTGGCTTTTTAACAGACAGGTGCAACATCTCAAACCTGCAATTGGATACCAATGAAAAGATCCTTGCAGTATGTAACAGACGTGAAATCAGGACTCAACTTTTGTTGCACTTGAACTCGACCGTCGGCTCGCAATTGAATGGTTTTGAAAAGTTGGCAAACATCTTTATTGATTTTGAGCCATTGAAATTGGAAAGGGAAGTTGTTACACCAACTTCTAAAATTAGAAGACCAATTGCTGCCAAGTACTTTAAACCCCAAATAGATGCTATGTATAAGGAAGGTTCCATTTTGAAGGATTTGAAATTGTGATTTTGGAGGAAGAGGATGTAGCAAATATATAGAAGGTCATATATATATATATATGTATATATAGTTAGTATGCATTGAATCTAAACTAAGCGCCGACAAGTATCCTTGTCGTACATTTGTAGTCTTGTGCTGCTTTGTTCATGCTTAACGGCATTTGAGCAGATCAACTTTGGTATGCATAGTGACTTTTCTGGTAAAAGAATTGCAATCAATGTCGTCAATTCCAAGATTTTGAATACGACATGTAAACCTTTTTGCGACATTAGCAGTAGCCCATTGTTTTTGAGTGGAATGAATGAGAAAGAAGAAAAATTTCTTTTACAACAAAAGACAAGACAACGCTCAGAGAAGTAGAGCTCTCACAACCATTCCTACGTCGAAACACGTTCCATACTTCACTAAACTAGCAGTGTATGTCCAATCGAAAGTGAAGAGTGTTTTTTTTTTTGCTCGTATCTAGTCTGTACTAACAATTTCTCACAGGAGTCCATAATGTCAGCTTCAATCAACACCAAGGTTACAACAAACGATGTCAACGGATTGTCATTGATAGCCGCGCACTCGCACATTACGGGTCTTGGCTTGGACGATAATCTACAACCACAAGAGAATGCACAAGGTATGGTTGGACAACTCAAGGCGAGAAAAGCAGCGGGAATCGTCTTGAAAATGGTGCAAGCTGGAAAAATAGCAGGGCGTGCAGTATTGGTTGCCGGCCCACCATCAACCGGTAAAACTGCTATTGCAATGGGATTGTCCCAAAGTTTGGGGTCGGAAGTGCCCTTTACCGCCATTGCTGCGTCGGAAGTGTTTAGTTTAGAATTGTCCAAGACTGAGGCATTAACGCAAGCATTTAGAAAGTCCATTGGAATAAGAATCAAAGAAGAGACTGAAATTATAGAGGGAGAGGTGGTTGAGATTCAAATTGATAGATCTATAACTGGAGGCCACAAACAGGGTAAACTCACTATCAAGACGACTGATATGGAAACTATTTACGAACTAGGTAACAAGATGATTGAGGGTTTAACAAAAGAGAAGGTTCTTGCTGGGGACGTGATATCGATTGACAAAGCGTCTGGTAAAATTACAAAGCTTGGTAAGTCATTTACAAGGGCTAGAGATTACGATGCCATGGGGCCCGAAACCAAGTTTGTTCAGTGTCCTGAAGGGGAACTACAAAAGAGAAAAGAGGTTGTGCACACCGTTTCGTTGCATGAAATAGATGTCATCAACTCAAGACAGCAAGGATTCTTGGCATTGTTTTCAGGAGATACCGGTGAAATCAGATCAGAGGTGCGTGATCAGATCAACACTAAAGTTGCCGAGTGGAAAGAAGAAGGTAAAGCTGAGATTGTACCTGGTGTATTGTTCATTGATGAGGTGCACATGTTGGATATCGAATGTTTCTCGTTTATTAATAGAGCTTTAGAGGATGATTTTTCGCCGATTGTGATGATGGCCACAAACAGAGGTATCAGTAAGACCAGAGGCACTAGCTACAAGTCGCCTCATGGATTGCCAATTGATTTGTTGGATAGATCGATAATCATACACACTTCAAACTACACCGGTGACGAGATAAGAACCATCTTGTCCATCAGAGCCAATGAAGAAGAGATTGAATTGACGGGTGATGCCCTCGCGTTGTTGACTAAAATTGGACAGGAAACCAGTTTGAGATATGCTAGCAATTTGATTTCGGTTGCACAACAAATTTCTCTCAAAAAAAGGGCATCACAAGTTGAACTTCAAGATATAAAAAGGGCATATATGTTGTTTTTGGATTCTGATAGATCTGTGCAGTACTTGGAGAAACATTCTTCACAGTACATTGATGATTCTGGAAATGTTGTCATAGGGAATGGAGAAGAAGAAGAAGATGAAGATGAAGATGGCAAGACTAATGGTGATAATGTTGCGTCCGAGTCTAAAAGTCAAGGACAAGACGAGGATAAAATGGAGACTGATTGATCTATTTGCATATTTCTTCATCTACAGCCCATTTGTACTATTCAAAAAAAAAAAATTGTTATAGCCTTTATATATATATATACCTTTTCTTTTCTACACATTATAGGTTATCCACTTCCCTTTGTATTCAAAATCAACGCAATAATCATGCCGTATAGACCCAAGACTTCAGCAAAGATAAGAATCAACACTATTCCAACAAACAATCTTGGTTGGTGCATAAACTGTCTGACCCCTTCGTCGCCAACAATACCAATTGCGTATCCCGATGCCAAGCATGCAAACCCTACGGTTAATCCACATGCCAAATGCATGCATCCGTTAAACAACGAGTACTTGTCCGTTGGTGACAACCCCCCAGCAATCAACACGGCAACCACCAATCCATAAACTGATAATATACCTGACATGACCACTGGAATCAAAGACTTCATAATCAACTCAGGAGTGAAAGTACCAATACCAGCAATACCGATTCCTGATTTGGCTGTACCAATGGCAGCACCAGCACAAGACAACATCATTGCGGCTGCACATCCACCAAACCCAAGAAATGGAGCAAAAGATGGGTAATATTCATCTCCTAATGATTCTGACATGTCTTTCTATATTTATCGTAATAACAACCTCTTTTGTATTATTTAGCTAGAGCGACTATGGCTCCGTTGTATCAAAATGATAGTGTGAGTAAATGCGCTGTTGTCGAGGCTTGACTGTGTCTTGTCTCGTAAATCGTTTGAACTTTGAAGAGTGAGCAATAAGGAACCGAAGCAGAAAAATTGAAAATATGGATTTTTTTTGTAAGTAGTTGCACGACCTCAACTTACAGAAACAGAGGTTTCTCCTTGATTAGAAAAGCCTGGTCACTGCTTTACATGGCTTTGTTGGTTCATCTGTAAGTAGCTTCAGATTTTGTGGACTTTGCTTCAAACACGAATAATACTTTGCTTCAGCCGTATCAAATATTATTGGCGTGTTGTCTCATACAAAGTTTGTCACCAAGTTGCGATTGAGTGCGTCGCGACAAAGTCAAAAAAATAACAAAAAAATAACAAAAACCGCAACAGAGAGGGTTCCCATTGCATAAATACACACCCACTTCACAGACAACAGACAACAGGAGACACATTATGTCAGCTCTGGCTTTGAATATCCAGAACGATTATGAAAAGATCTTTATTACAAGAAAAGAATTGAAGACACTATACAATAACATCCTCAAGTCTCTACTTGTAAAGCTCAATTTGCACCTACCCACATCCAACAATGATCCAATCAAGAATGAGGTATATCTGAAAGTGGAGAGTTGCTTGCTAAATACATTCCAAAATCTACTAAGCTCTCTTTTGGTAGATGGAGAAGATCGAAGTAGAGACTCTATAATGGAGCTTTTACTGGTTGATGACAACGACAATGACGTGGAGCCATTTGACATTGAATTGGATAACGAACTACGAGCTATCTTAACTGAGTATGATGATGTTACTGTTGAATTGAGTGAGTTGAAGCGTGTGCTACAGAAGAGCATTGTGGATAATTACCAAAACTCCGTAGCTCGTATAGACGATGAAGTCACCCAGGTGATCCAACTCATTGACGACAATGTTGGCCGACGTGAAAAGGATCCTTTGGCTGGTGAGGCTTTAGAAAGTTTGAACGAGGTGGATATTGACCGCATGAATGCGGATTACTTCAAGTATTTGCAAACAATCGACAAATTGAGTGAAAGAGTACCGCACTTAAGAAAGGAGATTGGTGAATACTCGAAACTGATTGACTTTTTGAAGGAAAGGGAGATGTAGATTGTATCTGCTGCGGAGTTAAGTCGTGTTGATGCTTCTCGTGATTGCTGCATTTTGTCTTGTGTAGAAGGATTACCACAATGGAATACTTTATCCATTCGCTTACATCTCCTCTGTCACTACTTGTCTAAACGGCAAGGGGCATTCCAAGACTAAGCTGTTGCACTTGCTATGTTTGATAAGTCTTTCTCTTTTGTGTATGAATTTTTTACTTATTTGGTTTGTTTACGTTTTATCCGCTTTGGGAAATGCATATAAAGGTAAAGTATCTTACTCCTGTAATTCAAGCCCACCTATTCACAATCCTCACCATCTTCTTCTTGAAGAAACCTAAGAGAAACATACCAGGATACCTACAAGCAATTTATTGTTGTTGAGCTTGCGTGTTTTTTATTTGTTTGAAATATTAAGATCATGCCCTTCTATACCGTGGGAGGTTTGCAGAATGAGAAAAACCATGTTCTTAAACCAACTACAAGACAAAACGTCTATACCCCTTCAAAATTAAAGCAAGCAAAAAGTTCTGCAGACGAATCCGACCAGGATCTTGACCTACTAGCGCAACAACTAAATGTATCACCAACAAAAAGACCAATCAATTCAGTCTCTTCCCTAAAGACAAAGTTTGGATCTCCATCGGCAACAGTATCCTCGTTTAAGTTGACCCCCAAATCCTCCACTAGCAGCAACAGATCCAGCAAAGAGAATGCAATTGACTCCGACGATGAAACACCAAGTTGGGCAAGGAAAAACTATAAGGATATTTTGAACAAATCCCCAGTTCGTTCCCATCCAAGATTACAAAAGCAATCCGCAGGTGTCGAAACTGGACCCAAAAAATTAGCATTTGCTTCTCCTAGTCATAATTCATCTACTAGCTCCCCAGGATATGAGTACCTTTGTCGTATTGAAGCTATCAGACAATGGTTGGAAGAGGTTTTACAGGAAGCGATTCCACAATCGCCTGTTGAACTAATCTCATACATTCGAAATGGTATCTACCTCGCCAAACTAGCAAATGTCGTATTACCTACACAAAGAAACGTTTTCGTGGACGGTACTCGACTTCAATTCAGACACACGGAAAATATAAATCGATTCTTTCATTTATTAGACTTTCTAAATGTTCCAGATTTGTTTAGATTTGAACTTACCGACTTGTACGATGCAAAAAACGTTCCAAAGGTGTGGTTTTGCTTGCATGCTTTGAGCTACATATTGAATAAAAGTGACGCGAGCTACGCCAAAATGAATGATTTGATGAATAAAATACTGTTCGATGGTGAAGACATAATTGCAGCCAATAGGGCCTTGGTAAGTGCTCCTTTACCCAACTTTACAAGTGCAGACACAGGAAACGCAAAAGAAGATTCAAGGTTCATGAATAATGTTATGTCGCCTGTCAAGGCAAAGGTAGAGAAGCTCGGTCCTAACCCGTTCGTAGAGGAAAAAGACCCCAACAAGACACACCCTGATAAGTTTGAAATCAAATTGCGGGCATCTACGGTTGAGAGTAAGCAAGCAAGAGTGAGCCGGGACTTTTGCTTGAACTCAACTCCTGACAGTTTCAGTAATAATGAGTTGGAAGATAACAATCGGCACATTGTCAAATTGCAATCTTTAGCCAGGGGGGCCAATTTCAGATACACAATGTTTGTTGACAAAATTAGGCTTAAATCATATGAAGAGGATTTGGTTCGTCTTTTCTCCATCATTCGAGGAAACCTCTCGAGATTAAAAACTATTCATAAGCATAGAAATGAACTCCGGGCATTCAGTTACGAGATTGTGGAGCTTCAGTCTTTGATAAGAAGAAAGAACGTGACTGTTAAGAAACCACAAATACAAGATGATGAAATGGTACATTTTCAATGCATACTCAGAGGCAAGTTTGTTCGAGACAGAGTGAATGACCAGAGAATTGCCTTACAAACATTGAAGCCATCTATTACACAGTTACAATCCATCGTGAAGATGAAGTTTGTGTATAGCAGAGTGAAAGTGCTTGTCCTGCACAAAGATGAAATCTTGCCACCTATTACAGAATTGCAAGCTCATTGCCGAAGCAAACTTTACAAGAAATTTTCTAGGTCACGTCATGTTGACGTTTCAGAAGTTATCGAGTTGCAGTCTTTGATCAGAAGAGATGCCGTTATTGAAGAAATTAATCGAAAGCACATGGTTGTCAGATCCACAAAGAAAAAGATGATTGAATTGCAAAGCATTGCTCGAGCAGGAATTGCAAGGTCCAGTTTGTGCAACAATGTGTTAATTGCATTGATAAGTGAGGACGACGTTTTGAGTAGCCTTTCCGCATTTCACCGTGGAGAGAAATTAAGAAGGTCTATTCAGAATACGAAAATGGAGTTGAAACTGTTGGAGCATTTGTCGGTTGTTCCCGTTCAAACTTTGTTTAGGGGTGTTCTTGGAAGGTTCAAATATGAAATTGTTTTGGATGACCTTTACGAACATGTTAACTCAGTTATCAAGCTTCAAGCTAAAATTCGAGCAAACGCTGTTAAAACCACTTTTGGTCAAATTATGCCATACTATGAACTTCACACTGACAAGGTGATCAAAGCACAGGCGATATGCCGAAGTGTATTGGCCCAAAGCTCTTACAAATCGCTTCTAACCAGCACACGTCCGACATTAGTGGTGTTGAGACAATTTGCACATCTTTTATCTAATAGTGATGGAGACTTTGAGCAAGAGCTCCAATTGTCGAAAATAAAAGACTTGATCATCGAAAAGTCCAAAGGTAACGAAGCTTTGGAGGGAAAAATCGAACATATTGACTTAAAATTGAGTCTCCTACACAAGAACAAGATAACTGTTGAAGAGTTTACCAAATTTAAAGGTCCCAATGAAAAGCGAGTTCATGCCAACGAAAAGCCAACAAATTTGAGCATCTTGAGCAAATCCGCAAAAGCCAAGGTTGAGCTCTATCTGAGTTTATTTTATTTGCTCCAAACAAAAAGTGAGTACTTGGCTAATCTTTACAAATCAAATGACTACATTCTGAAGAACACGGCAGATTATCAGACTTTGTTAGCCAACACGATTCAGTTATTCCCAATTGTCGAGCCATCAATTAGTCGCCGCTCTAGGGAAGAGTACTACTATATGAAATTACTGCTTATGATTATGCGAGATGACATGTCGAGATCGCAAACGGTTACTGATATCTCCAAGTCTCAATTTACTCACTGGACCGAATTTGTGACACATTTCAACAATCACACATATCAAAGACAACACTTGAAGTTATTGGCTGGCAAGTTTGTACATAAGATCCTCGATGACGACGAGTTAGATTTTGAAAGTGACCCTACAATAATTTATGCCAGTATTATGTCGCATGATCAAGGAAACAAGTCCAATGTTAGCCCACAGGATGCAATCAAAGTGCCTGAAGTATCGTCTCAGTTTGTGCATAACTTAATGACGTTGCGTGATTCTTGTTCAAATTTATTGAAACTTATTGAATCAAATGTTTCACGTTTGCCCATTCAAGTCAGAGTCATTTGTCGCGAAGTATATATGCTCGCTCGTGCAAACTTTCCCCAGTTACTGGAGCAGCAGCACTTGGCTGTTGCAGGTATCTGTTTCTGGAAATACTACTTCGGCTTGATCATCCTGTTTCCTGAAAATTATGGAATCAATTCGAAACCATATTTGAAAGGACAAGTCAACTTGCGTCACTTGCATAGGCTGATGCTCCAATTGTTCAGCATGAAACCTTTCACAAATAACTTTTTGAAGCCACTCAACGATTACCTTGTATCGAGCGTGGATTCCATCCAAACTATAGTACGTGAGATTATCAGCGTCAACAGCATTGACAAAGAGTACAACTTCGAGGAGTTTGGTGACATGGTGGCTGAAGCGCCTAAGTTAACCATGAAGACTAACTCAATGATTTACCTCGAAAAGGTGGCTTTGTCCAATGTTAGCACCATGGCAGAGTCTGCGGATGATCCATTGCTCAATGTGACTCAGAAATTGGAAAACTTGTGTACTTCGCCTTCTGATTTGATTGCCTTGACTGATTTGTCTACCATCACCATTGTATTAGATCGAAACATGCAGGAAGAATCACTTTCTGATTCGAAAACAAAGGTGTTATTTGCACAAGCCAAACGCAGCTTGTTGTATATAATGCGGGTGCAAGAAGGTGATGATTTGTTAGAATTATTGATTTCAGGAATAAAGCCTGTACACGAGCACAAATTCAGAGAAATTATCGATTCGGAGAGACAAGATTCAATGTCGAGCACAAAGATGTATTACAAAACATCGCTCGGCGACTTGAACAAGACGACCTACCATGAATTGAAAAGAATGTGTTTAGAATCATTGTTGAAACTTGAGGCTATGGGAGAAGTTACCAGGAAAAATTCGTTCCAGGGATTATTGAACCAAATCGCAGCCGATATCAAAGGCAAGACCACTCAACGAAAAGTTAGAAGTCAACAGCTTGAAGCTTTGGACCAAACTTTTACAAAGTTGTCCGACAAAGAGAGATTTTTACGTCAACAATTGAATGAATACAACCGTCACGTGGATAGCGTTCTTGCTGATTCGCAGTTGAAGCCAAAGGATAAAAAGATTTTCAGCATCATACCTGTTTTCAGCAAGCAGTACTTCTACAATCGTGAGTTACGCAAAAGGAATAGATTGCCGGAATTTGGATCTTATAAATTATCAGTTAAGAAACTTAGAGATCAAAAAATTTTATTACATGTATCTCCCAGTTTGTTGGAGAGTTCCAAAATCGAAATCACTTTCAGCTGTCACCAAGTAGGGAGGTTCACGGTTGAGGCGTCAAAGAATTTGGTTGTTATGGCAGGAGCTAGTAGTGTGGTTACATTGGACGATTTGTTGACGTTCCAATACGAACAGAAACGGACATTCACCTTGTTTAATGGGGACGCTACTTTTGATGCAAGCAATTTCATTGCGTTTATTTTCAAAAGGTTCTACGATGTTAGGGGAGAGTAAAAAATTATTTAGGTTTTAAGTAGATTCTAAATGGGTGTGCAATACTTACTTTTTAAGCAAACTCTCGATTTTGTCCTCTAAGGCTTTCAATCTCTCGTCCTTGTCCAAATTGGCTTTTTCTAGCTTGACAATATGCGATTCAAACTGAGACACCAAACTGGACAATCTGTCAATTGTGGATGCTAATGTAGGTCTTGCATTGGTAGGCTTGGTTGATTTGTCTTCATCGGATGCCGTTTTAGCTTCTTCCTTTGATTTGTCTTTGGATGAAGGGGCGGAGTCTTTCTCGTTCTTTTCCTTGTCATTGACCAATTTCGGTGTTTCCACTTTATTTTCAGCTTTAGTGGGCTTGGGCTCAGTGGAAGTTGCCTCAAGTTTCAAATTCGCATTTTCCTGTTCATTTGCCGTGCTCAAAGGTGCGGAAGTCACTGTTTCACTCTTTCCATCTTCTTTAATTTTACTTTCTGCAGGAGAGACCGACTTTGTTTCTGGTTTCTTCACCTCTTCCCATCCATCATCTTTTGATTCCTCGGCTTCACTTGTTTCTTCCTCATCCGATTGATTAGCTACTTTATTCAACAAACTACCCACCTCATTTGATTTTTGTAACAACTCATCTACATTCTTGTCTGGACTTCCACTTAAAGACGAGTTTTTCTCACTTGATTGACCTTCTTTCTTGGCTGGTTCGGACTTATCTGCCCTGGGTGATGACGACAAAGGCAAAGGTGAAGACTCTTTTGACTTTTTCTCTTGCTCTTTTTTCTGGCCAGCTTCTTCCTTTTGTTTCTGCAAATCTCTACTTTTGGCCTCTTTGACCTCAGAAACATTAGTGGCAGGTTTGCTATCCTTCAAGCTTGGCTCTTTTCCTTCATAGAGAGCTTCCATATTCATCAAAACCGGTCCATTAACCTCTTTGCCATCAAGCCACTCCTCGGCACTAAGGGCAGGAGTTGTAGAAGGACAATCTGGATAAATGTCCAGTTGGAATAATTCCGATCTTCTGGGGACAATAAAGCTAATTGGTTCAATCAGAGTATCCAAAACTGTCTTGAATGCTCGCAAAACTTCGTTTTCTTTAACATTTACGGAGTGTTTAGGAACAACTGCGAATCCTCTTTGTGGGTCGGTGGATGCATATTGAGATAATTCATACAACTCATCAGTGTCGTACTCATAATAACGAATATTACCATCACCTTTTCCAGCAAGGTATAAAATCGAGTTTGCAGGGTCGAAATAAGGAACGAGAACACCTGAGGATGCATCGATAACCATGAATCCGCCAATTGGACCGTTGTCAATGTGCTGAATGTCCCATACGCCAACTTGACGATCAGACAACTTGGAAAATCCAGTAGTCACTATTCTGTCAGTGTTTCCTAGCCATGTAATTCTAGAAGGTTTAGCTCCAGTGTGTCCTGGACCCTCTGATAACACTTTTCCTTCCCTAACATCCCAAATTCTAAGCTTCTTGTCTCTAGACGTAGTTGCCAACAAGGACCCATTGTAATTAAAGGCAAAAGAGGTCACCAAGTCTTTGTGTTGTAAAGTTATTTCGTCTTTACCGGTTTCCGTATTCCAAATTTTGACAGTGTAGTCCAAAGAGCTCGAGGCTAAGATATTTGCTGCACAAGGATGGTATTCAATCAAACCAACTTTTCTAGTATGTCCCAGCAACACTTTTGAGGGTTCCGTAATATCCCTGATTTCATCATTCTCATCGAGATAACGATGAAAAGAGTAGTCCTGCGGAATCTTCCAAATCAAGATTTTACCATCGTCTGAGCAACTAGCAATTTCTTGCGAGTCAAATGGGTTGAAAGCAGTGTCCAAAACGGGACCTTTGTGGCCCCTAAACAATGAAACCTTGTCGGGAGCTTTGCCAACTTCTTCAACGGGAATAACTGCAAACGCTCCACCACCTGATGCATCCCAGTTTGCAGATATGTACTTTCCATTGGTTTGGATAATGTTGGAATCCCATGCGTTCTTTGTGATTTTGAGGTTTTCATAGCACAATTCCTTTTTAGAGCCTTGTCCAAAGACATGGCGATATTTGGACGCCCTGACAAATTTTCCACTATATTGTTTACAAAGTTAGTCAATTGTGAATTGTAAAGGAATTGAACATTGTGATATTACGTACCTCATAGTATGTGTCTATATGTAAAGTATATGCGTATCCTGGATATCTGCAATCTCTATAGACGTCAATTGTTTGTGCAAAATGTGTGCATATTTTTTCAACGACAAACAACAACTTTACAAACAAACAAACAAACACACAGTAAAATACATTTCAGTGTCGTGTTTTTATTCCAATTGTCGTAAAGTTCATAATTGCGACACAACGCAACAGAATAAATTTTTTTCTTTTTTTTTTTAATTTATTTATTTTTTATTTATTTTTTTCTTCTCAACACAACGGTTTGATGGATTGAATTGGATTATTCATCATTATAGGGTATTTGTACACAGCATCCACAGTATTACCACTTACTGTTTTGGTTCTTATTAGATCTTAGCCCTTCTTTAATATTCCGTCGATATGTCATTGTCTCGAGTTTTCAGAGCGAGGGTAAGAATGCCGCTCACCACTACCAGACTACCGATCCAATTTTCTTTGCAAAGATTCCAATCTTCATCTGCTAGTCTTCCCCAAATGGGTGAATACGAAACCCAAATTTACAACATCCTACAAAAAGAATTCGATCCTGTCAACTTGCAAGTCCAAGATGTACTGGGAGGATGTGGTTCCATGTTTGCAATTCTTGTAGAGAGTCCCAAGTTTAAAGGATTGCCCATGATCAAACAACACCGATTAGTCAATGATCTTTTGAAAGATGAAATTAAGAAATGGCATGGACTTCAGCTTAAAACTAAATCAGCATAAACATTAGGTAACATTCTATCATTGGTTTCACTTTATTTATATATTGTACATAGTAGATACAACAGAGTGTACCACGCACTCTTGTACCAATTAGACAAAAATAAACAATTCACATTACTTTTCTTATTCAACAACTTCCTCCTTCTCTTCAATGATTTGCTCCTTAATCTCTTCAATAATCTCGGCTTTAACCTCGGCGGCTTGTGCCTTCTTGTTGGCATGTTTGGCTCTGTATGCTCTCCAGTCCTCCAATGCCTTTCTTCTAGCCAAAATGGCTTCCTTAACAGCTGCGTCTGCCTCCATCGCATCGACTTCTTCAAATTGCGCCGAGTATTCACGCAAGTTGGAACGAACCTTCTTCTTTTCGGCACTCGATAACAAACTATCTGGACGAGGTCTCCAAATAAACTCCTTGAATTGATCAACTGATTCATCTCTCAACAATCTACCAGTAAACTCGTATAATCTGTATCCATTGTCAATAGCATGTAACCATGAGGAGGACCATGCAACAACAAATCTACCAGAAGGATCCCATGCGATGTTTGTCATCCCAACATATTGGTCAGTCTTGAGCAATTTGACATTTGCTGGAGCTCCCTTTTTACTAGTTTCATCTTCAAATGAAACATCGAAAAACTCAATTTCTCCTGACGAACGAGAAATGGTTGCAACAACAGCATATCTGCCCTTTGGTGACCAAGCAATAGTGTTTGAATGTTTGTTTTCAATGACCTTGTACGCCTTGTATTTCGAGTTTCCGGATTTACCTTTAGCAGCCTCTGGTGCATAGAATGTAATGCTATTCTTTGGGATGGCCGGATTTGGATCTCCATCATCTAAACGACTAATGGTGATGAATCGTTCACTATTTGGTTCCCAACCAAAATTGACAATAACATCCTTCAACTCAAGCTTCTCAACCGGCACGTCTTTTTCTCCCAACTTGAAAAAATCAAGATTGGAGAATGTGGTTTTACCTGATTTGGTATGTCTATCAACTTTAACACACAAAAGCTTACCTTCACTTTGCCAATGCATTTTGCAATCACTAACTTGGAAAAGATTTACAGTACGCAAGATCTGCCTGCTTGGAATCTGCATCACAGCAACTCTGGCAGTTTGATTGGTACTTTCTGGAGTCCAGTAAGACAAAATGTGTTCAAGCTCTGAACCTTTATTATTGTGCAATTTAACACCTGCTGGGGCCCATTCGAAATCCTGGATACCATCAATCTTGACCAACTTCTTTTCCAACAACTGGAAACTAGGAGTCTCATAGATCGCCAAGGCATCTGGACCTTGACGTGCACAATACTTGTCATCAAAAGACCACTTTACTAATGGCCATGGCATTTCCTTTTGATGTTCAAGATGAGGAGGTAATGCAAAAGTTCTCACCGGCTCTCCAGTAATCATATCCCAAATAACCAACTTGTGGCCCTCGCTTTCTGGTCCAAATGGGAATTGTTGCCTGTCAGCAGCAGAATCTGGCAACGCAATTGGTACAGGTGACAATGTAACCATATACTTCTCATTTGGCGAGAAATCTACAAGTCTAACTTGGTTATGGAAAAATCTCTTGATACTGTGGAAATCGGCTCCACCCCAAGATTGAACACCTTGTGGATGAATTGAAAAAAGATAAGTACCCTTTGGTGAAAACTTGGCATATTTGGATGTAAATCCCTTTCTAGGCTCGACAACTGGTTCTGGGTCGTTACCCTTTTTGCTCCAGCTAATTCCAACAGTTTCTCCGTAATGCGTAACCACTTGATCCCTTCCTTGTGCATCTTGTAACCAACCATGCAAATATCCATGTGATTTAAAAGGTTCCACCTCCGGTTCTTTAAACTCGGCACCAGCTGAACCGTACTTTTCAATATCCGAGAACTTATTAACCAATAATCTATGGTTTTGATCCAATTTCTTACCATGCAATTTTTTGATTGCTGCATCAGCCTCTTGAGGTGTCTTGTATTGAATAAACAAGTATCCTTTTGATTTCCCATCGGCCAATGGCATGTAAAGACCTTCGTCACCGTCGACAATCTCCCCAACTGTACCAAACAATTTTCTAAGAACTTTGGTTAATACAGGGACTTTAGATTCCGGTGCAATGGGGGCGCCATCCACGATGATATAATTGTCTAATCCGATATCCGGTTCATATTTCTCCTCCAAGTCTGAGAAGTCAATATCGTTTAAATCGATTTCTTTCTCTAACTGCAAGTACTCCTCTTCGTTGATTGACATGGTGGTGTAGCAGCAAGAGGTGGACGAGGCGTGTGTAGTAGAGCTGATTAACTATTGATGAAAATTTTTCAGTTATTTTTTTTTTTGTGTGGGTTTTTGTGAGACGAGAGAACCAGAGAGCGAGGGAGCGAGGGAAAGACAGAGTGAGAGAGTGAGAGAGTGTGAGAGAGTGTGTGTGTGTGTGTGTGTGTTTGTATTTGTATTTGTACTTGTGACAACTGCATCTACAACTACTACTCTTCAAAAGATGTGGTTTGACTCTTGAACACGGGCAAATGGTCTGCTAGTTACTATGGAGTACACGGGAGATCTTGTATCCCAAAATTTGGGGAGAGAAGCAACATAGCAAAAGACAATCGCCTACTCTAATTCAACCATGGCACACGCCACGACCATTATGCAAGTAGATCAAGTCTCTTCAACTCTGGTTCCAACTGCCCTTGCTTCTCCAAGTTTTTCAAATCCTGTTCATTACCCCAATACTTTCCCTTGAAAAACAACAGAGGCACCCACTTTTTGCCCACAATCCCAGTAAATGCATTCTCTAAAGCAGCAGCATCATCCTGGTTTGCAATGTTGTCCAACTCGATAATGTGTAGTTTGTCGTAGATGCCTAGTTTTTGAAATAGTCTGTAAACGTAGTGGCAATCGGGACACCACGATTTTGATAGCATCAAGTACGGATGCTCTGATATCAATGATTCGGCTTTGGTGATGAACGCATCTGATGATGTTGTTGTTGTTGGTTGTGTTGTCAATGGATGGGCCGACATTGTTAATTGCTTGTGTGTCTGTGTGTGTCTGCGTGTGTCTGTGTGTGTCTGCGTGTGTCTGTGTGTGTCTGCGTGTGTCTGTGTGTGTCTGCGTGTGTCTGTGTGTGTCTGCGTGTGTCTGTGTGTGTCTGCGTGTGTCTGTGTGTGTCTGTGTGTGTCTGCGTGTGTCTGTGTGTGTCTGTGTGTGTCTGTGTATATATTGTGGTGATGTATTGGTGAAGAATGCACGGTTAAGGTCAATAGAAAAAAAATCACTGTGGCTCGATTGCAAAATCCCTTCACAACTCAACCACGATCACAATACTATCACTTCATCACTCTTCAAACCTGTATCAACATGACTCCTAATTTCTCACCGATGACTTCCGGTGGCTATGCCATGTATGGCAAGCTCCAATGGCTTGGTCTTGACCTGCGGCAATACATTCAGGGGTACTCATGAGTTACCGATATATAGAAATATCTTCACAAAACTTCCTGATGTAATGGCTGTAGAGGCATGGAACCTTTGGTATGCTAGTGGAAACTTTATTATTGTAAGTCTGTTGCAAACATTTACATTGATGAAGTCATGATTTCAGGGGAACCAAGTTAGACACGCTGCATTATTTGGAACTAAAAACAGAGATGGTGGGGAGAAACACCTAGGTGACTCTGTGATCATTTGAAGATAGCAGTGACAGCAGCAATGAGCAAAAGGATCTTACAAGACTGCGGGATAGTCTTTGTCTCAGAATGAGCATCTTCAGTTATACAATATCGTATAAGTACCATACATTACAACTATCATATCTGTGACCTATACTTATTCCATTCAATCACTAGCATGTGCACAAAATTAGACCCTCTTCTCCGCGATAATTAACCAGGCAAGTATACATCACAGCTCGAATCCCGCACCAGAAAGTTCATTTCTCAATTCATTATATCGCTTTTGAGCTTCTTTGTCCTCCATTATGCGTCTTTCTCGCTCTGCCTTCCACTTTCGTCTCATTTCAGTTAATCTCAACTGCGAATTCGGTGGCTGAGACTCAACTTCAAAGGACATTGACCTCGCTCTTTGCAAGTCCTCTAATTCCCTTCTTAAAATTGCATTTTGCTCCTTGAGTTTTGTCACTTGTTTCTTCAATACTTCTGCGTGTTGTGTCTCATCTTCCGCTAGCAACAACCTCACATAGTTGTTAATCAAGATGTCAGTTGCACGAACAAAATATTCAAACATGGACTTGTGGTTGTCTCTCAAAGTTCGAGTACTGCTTTCATCAAGATCAACAACAAGGGCTTTCTTGATCCTCTCGTATCTCCTTATTGGGTTGAGTAACGACTCATCCTCGGCTACTTTATTGAATGACTGTATCAACTTTTGAAATTCGCCCAAGTCGAATTTAAGCAAATCCTTAAATTGAAACTCCATCACTGACAACCGTTTGAGCACCTCCTCCTTTCCGCTGGACTCGGTGTAGGTAACCAAGTCAGTCATCTTCTTCACTCTTGATCGTAGCTCTTCATTCTCCTTTCTTATGGTGGATACGATAAACGACATTTGAGCTTGCTCGGCTTCGTGTAACTGTTGCTGCTTCATGGCACGATTTAAATCTTCTCGAACTGCACTCTCTCTGTTTGTTTGTTCGCTGAGATATGTTGTTTCCAGGTTTGCACTGTGTTGCTCTTCTTTCTCCTCTTCCACTGGAGTGTGGCGAGATGCAGAAGATTCTCGAAGTGCGTTTAGTTCCTCCAATAGTGATGCATATGCGTTTTGGAGATCTTGGTGTTGTATCATTAGACTGTCATATTGAGTCTGCGACACTGTGTCCTTGCTGCTAGGCAATGCATTTTGAGGTCCCTCTTCTCCAGTATCATTCTCTAGTTGGTCAATTTTAGACTGTAGGTACATCAATTTGTCATTGTGTTCTTTATCTACAGATTCAAACAATTGTTTGGATTCCATATTGGACGCATTTGCAATTTTAAGCTGTCTTTGCAACTCTTGCACTTCTTGTTCTCTGTCATTTAGTTTATTCAACGTGGACTCATATCTTTCTGAAATATCTTTATTCTCCATTTTCAAATGTTCTACTTCGTGGATCAAATTCGTTGTGCTATCCAGTTCGTAATTCGTTCCTGGTGGAGTTAGTGGTGAGCTTATGTTCTGTGACACTTGATCCTTTTTATTGATCATTGCAATCATAGCATCTTGCGCAATGTGAACAAGATGTTCCACTTGCTCGTCAAGCGATGTGGCCAACTGTTGATCTAAACTGCTCCTCCAGTTTGATAGCCTCTCATCTTGGCGCAAATAATCGGCAAATTTCTTAATTAGACTTAAACACTGACGATGGACACTGTTCAAGTAGTCCAATTCTGCGCTTTGCTTGTTGGCACAGCTTTCAAAACTTTCAAGATTTATTTGCAATTCGTTTATGATTTCAAGACACTCTTTCTTGTCAGCTTCGAGTTCTTGGATTCGCTTTTCTTGCAACAGTGGAAGTTGCACTGGCTTGATATCCACATCAGCTATTATCAGCCGTATCTCGCTGGTGTCGAAACTCCCCTTGGCAATGAGATCTCGCAAAAAATCCGCCATCATTTTGACCTTGACTTGGTAATTGTATATCTCGTCATTGAGCTTCTTTATTTCGGACTTGGTGCTCATTTCTGATGCAGCTGAGTTTGGGTTGGGTAGACCATACTTTAAATCTGGCTTATTGTTGAAAATTGTTGATGAATTTTGCAACATGCTCAAATTACTAGGAGGTCGAAATTGTCTCCATGGTGACACATTGTTATTGCTCAACTTTATCGGAGTTTGGTGTAAATGACTGGCATCTTCAAGAGAATTATCAACAAAGGATTCATTCTTAACGGGTGAAGACTTGCCGAGTCCGGCATCACTGTGTGGTTTACTTAGCAGTTTCAGACTCGTGGGGTTAGACCCCTCAGAGGTGTCTTTGTTTTCGAATAGTCCGCCTTGAGAAAAGCTCCCTTTAGCTTTGCGGGTGGGTAGTGGATCCTCGATGAAGGGGCTAGACATATCGTGGGTTGGTGGTGAGTGCCCCACGGATTCAGTACTTGATACCAGTCGTAAATCAAGTTCGAGGTCAAGTTCACGCGAAACACGTCGGCTACTGCTGTTTGATTGCTTACCTTCTGGAATCATTGAGTTTACCACCATGTCATTTTGGTTCATGGTTGTCCTTTTCTTTATAGAGGATTGCGAGGGAACGTGCGAGCCGCTATTGGTTTACTGCTAAAAATCGCGTTTAAATCGCATGGGTTTCAGATTTGTTTACATTTTTTATTTTTTTTTTTTCTTTTTTTACTTCGTTTTGTTCTCACTTAGGTTGATCTATAGTTTTACTTTCTTATATTGGCCAAAGTATGACGATAGTACTGTAGTGTAGCTTAATGTGGGAACCTCAACTGAGATCGTCTAAATGATCTGCTATTTGTAACATTCCTTATGTTTTGATATGTATCAATAATCCCAAAAGTAGATGTATTAAAAATGATTTACGTGGGGTGGTTCGTGGGTGTAAATCATGATTTTTGTATACTTATATATTTACATATATAAGAAAACTATAAATTCAAAGGGGTGTGAATTGTTGCATGTATTTTCATAGCAACAGACTGTGGAAACATGTTCACCACTCTACTGAACAAAGTGCCTCTAGATCCGCACCTGAGACTTCGAAATCCTTGTCCCGCTTCTCCGTCCACGTACCTGGATATACTTGCCTCTTCTCGCAACCTTTATTCTTGCCACAATCACCGCCTCCCCGACCCCCGCCACGCCCACCCTTCTTACCATCCGCTCCGACATATCCGCCTATTACACCACCCGGGATACTCAGGTCTTTCTCGACTTCCCCGGTGAACTTCCATCCTCCGGCACTCTGGTCCGTCGTAGAGTAAATTACCAACCTACCCTTCAACGTTTCCTGGTTAATCTTGTCCATCTGATCCTGTGACAAGTTAACCTGGTTACCATCTGCGTCCATCAACGGGTTGCTTCCGCTAATAGGCTGAGCGCATGCACTCTGCGCATCTGCTATTACGTCTGGCGAGCCTGTATCACCTCCTCTGCCTAGGTTGCAACAATCATAACTGTCATTACCGTCATATTTGATTCTGAACAGGGAGGTTCCACAGACCGTTACAGAGAATGCTGTGAACATGGTTAAATGTGATATTTTCATGTTGAAAAAGGCAAACTGATGTCTAGTAGATATTATGATAACAAGTAGTTAATTCTTCATAGATACACATATACTTGAAGGTAATTACGACAGCTATTTATACCATTCCTTCGTGAGTGCGTTAGCACTCATACCACACTATCTTCAGCATTGTCACAACACTCTGATGTCATAGTACATAGATATTCTATTGTGTTTTGGTGATATAACCATCGCAAACAATGACTCCTTGTAATGGATCATGCACTTCTCCAAATCAGCTGATTTCTGTACGGTTTCCCAGGTAATAGCCTGATTCATCCGCAGATTTGGTCATGCTCTCTGCAATCTTGTCTTTAGTTCATTCATTACAAATGGGCCTCGGAATCTTTAATGATTTCTTGTATGGTTATATAGTTTTTCAAGTTATTTCTACATACTTCGCTATGACTACTACCTTAGTCTCTGATGAGAAGAGAAGCCGCCAACGAGTCTCACCTGGAAGTGGAGGACTGGATTACAATATATAAGATTTGGCTTGCATATCACAAGCCGGGTGTAATGTATGTATTAGTTGTTTAGTTATGTAGTTAGATTGTTTGTTTGATAATTGCACTACTGTTAGTGCTAGTTTCCAGTAATCTTCCCTTAATCTTCCAACAGAGTTCCACAGTGAAAATTTTTCCTTGTCGTCTATTTGAGGTCGTCGGTTGGTGGCATAGCTTTTTGCCGATTGCACCACCAAAATCTCATCAGTTTCTTATTACACTTCGCCAATAAATAGTGTCTTGCACAATAAATAATAAAATCTCGGATATAAATATAATCGCCGAGAATATGAACCAACTGCAACCTACAGAGGTTACGCAATCTTAATCTTCCATTTGTATTTCCGTGATTTTCATTACATTCGGTTCGTCTTACATTCATGTGCTCGTGGCCTTAAATAATTATTCATAACCACGATTTCAAGAGATTTATTCACTTTAGTTCTTCGTGACCACTTTCATATACTTTTGTATATGGTACAACACCTTCTTGGTATCTGCTA
Source organism: Lodderomyces theae (assembly GCF_024610275.1). NCBI lineage: Eukaryota > Fungi > Ascomycota > Pichiomycetes > Serinales > Debaryomycetaceae > Lodderomyces > Lodderomyces theae. Next base: position 23,018 of record NW_026261428.1, read on the forward strand.
ACCCTTCCAAGTCATCATAGGTATATTTCATTAGACGACTTGAACTTATCCGACCTGAGATTCGCTATATTAGACGAAAGAACACATTCACAACTGATGGGCATTGACATAGATAGCTCGTCTACACATATGTAAGCTAGACCACCAGCAGAGAGGAGAAAACAAAAAAGACCCAAGAAAGAGTAACAAAATGTAATGTATTTTTCTAGATACTTCCTTGAAGACCAACAAAGCACTCATTTCGGTTCGGAAATGGTAACTACCCCACCATGATTATCCCTCTGTCATACTGTGCAATGTCATGCTACTAAACATGCGCTACACAGATTTGACTGTGATAAGGAGAAGCATATCAAAGGGAGCGTTGATCGCATGCAATTTCACCCTTTGAATCACAGCATTTTTGTATGCGGCGCATATCAAAACTTGTATTCCTTTTGTGGCAAATGTAACAAAATCAGACCCCTTCACCACACTTTACCACTTCTTTGATATGAAACTCACACAAACTTACACAGAAGACGTTAATAAGGGGCATATCAAAAGCCGATATCACATACTTTCCCCCCGCAAACAGTCTAAAATTGGAAAGCCTATCTAATCCACGCAGAAAAAAAGTGCCGCTTTTTTCACCATTTTGAGGTGTTTTTTTTGCCTCTTCATTATCATCATGTCAGTTTCGCCATCACTCACCAATTACACCATTGAGGAAATATATACCGTAGCACTAGACGCACTAGCTGGTCAAAAACCCACTTTCATGGTTGGGGAGTGTTCTGGAGTGAGCAGACATCCCATTGTGGCACCTAGAAGGAGGTGACAATCCAGCTTTTTCACGCATAATTGCTTGAGTGGGAGTCCCGAGCAGGTCAGGGTTTTCTTTTCACGCGACTTTGAGGAGAGATTGGGAGAAGGGTCTGAGGTTTGGCAGGGGCTGAGTACTCGTTTTGAATCGAGTCAGATGGCATGCCAATCTTATGCAGAGAGCCAGTGAGTTTAACTTGTGAGTGCAGCAAAGTCCTAGGTAATGATTGTGTTAATTGAGGCTGGTGCTTTTGGTTGCAAGTGGTTGAAGTGGAGACAAGTGGATACAAGTGGAAAGATTATGGATTGAGCAAGGCTGATCATTTGTGATATATTTTAAAGGGTCCCCCAACCTCGTCTAAATGTCCACAAAGTGGATTATTATATGACTGCAGTTCATCAGTACTGGAACATTTTACAGGAATGCTCTCAGATTGGAGATTGTGGATCATTGTCCTTCTATATGACTTCAACCGTAACTTGACAATGGACATACTAGCGAGTGAGTTTGATATGCAAGCACCAGACTAATGCACGCTCGACCTGTAAAAAGATGTTAAACATCTTTAAACAGTTAGAATTGTAGATTGATCTCTGTATTGATATTCTCTTTATTGCTTACTCTCATATTTATCCTACTTTCCGAGCTGAACATCACTTTTTTAGTGACATGCTCAGTCTACTTCTCTACACTGGATATCCACTCAATATGTAGTAATTGCGCTACTGCCAGACACTGTTTGGCAACTCCATTGTATGTCGTCGTATTTATTTCTTAGATTGTGTGAGTCTTTATCCAATTTCAAATCTGTGGCATACTTACCCTTGTATCTGACAGCCAAGTGGCTACAAATGGCTCACCCATAACAGTTTGTGGTTAGTTGATAGAAAATATATTGACTTGGAGATAACTTTTGATGTTAGAGAGCTTGATTGGGCCAGTTTGAGCAGGTGAGATGAACAATGATACCCTATTCTAACCGCTTTTTTCAACATTCTCCACCAATGTGTGCATTTGTATCTTCAACCTGAGCATCCCATATTTTGCAGTTTGACAACTCCTCTGGCTGTTTTGGGGGCACATTTCTCCAGGTTCCGGGCCATTCCGCCTCCGCATAGGTTGCTCAAAGCCTTTTTGATTCCTTCTCATCCTCTATTCAAGATCAAGCCTATGCAATTGCATGTACCTTACTTTTTCAGTTGATAGTTAATGCCCCAGCAATCAAGTGAGCATTAAATTGTCGATCTCAAACAAATTGGTCCATCTTTGATTCGAAAGTAGTAGCACTGCAAAGCACATTCCATATAGGCAATGTATAGCCCCACATAATCAATGATTCTCCCCACCTTTTATTACTTTGTAAAGGACCAGAATTCAAATTAGATTGATTGCTTCCCAATCAAAGGAAAGCCAACATTATCGAGAAACAGGTTACTGAAACAAGCTCTAACTAAACCGCAGATGAGCAATGTGATGTTCGCACAGGTTTCTCTGCTCTATGAATACTTGTTAAATGCTATCACTCAATTATACACCACTCCTGAAAAGCCTGTTTACCACACAGCGCTACCCTATAAATACCCGTCTCATGTTTATTTTGTTGAACATAAGATGACTACCAGTGTGCATGACGATACTTTAGGGGTATGTTACTGTTTAACCGTATGTTAAGTGGATATGGTAGATAAATCCTCCAAGAAAGGCTTGAGAGGTAGCTTCTAGTGAGAGAATTTGAAAAGATTTCACGGATAGTCACGTAGGGGTACTGAGGGTAAATGGGTAAATTATCCTGCACAGGTCTTTTGACTTTGTTTATTGATCATCCCTTCTTCCCCCATCTTCATCCCCGTGTTTCGGACAAACGTCAGAAAAACACCTCCCCAGTAATCTCTTGTTCATTTTTAGTGTTTGAGGCACGTGAGAAATTTGACAGAAAAGGTATAAAAAAAATAAAAAACAGAGGGGAATCGGCCGATCGGACGAGCCTGAAGCGAAGACAGAAAAGAAAGAATGGCCAACAAAATCCGTAATTCTGAGATGTTTTCACGTGACTCGTCGTCACAGTAGCAACTCGGAATTGTATCGTTGAAAGGAAAAAGACAAATACCGATACCATCTCTAGGTGGTGTGTCAGTCTACAAGTATCAAAGGTCTTACCCACATCACTCCATCAAAAACGTGGAAATGTTGTTGGTTGCGTGATTTGGGGGGGATCAATCGCATGCAAGCGGATATTGAAGCAAATCTAATGGTGACACAAAATACTCAGTATAAGTAATCAATCATAAAAACCGCTTTTTGTCGGATAAAGGGAGAGCTGTATAGTAGTAAAGTAGGTTAAAACGGTTTCTCTCTCTCTCTCTTTGCAAGTACTATATTGCATTATATGTGTTGGGGGTAAATGGATATCACACAGTTGTAATTCTGTAAGTTTTATAGTTTTACTGGAAAATAACGGAAGATAGAGAGAGAATTATTAAGAAAAAAAAGAAGAGGAAGAAGAAGAGGAAGAAGAAGAATTCACCATACAAAACAGAGACAGACAAACAAAGAGACAGAGAGACAGAGAGACAGAGAGACAGAGACAGAAAAAAAAAAAAAAATGATTGCTCTTAAAAATATATTTATATACAACAAACTAATCACTAATTTAAATTCAACATCTTTATTTCCTTCATTTCTTTTCCCCCTTTTTTTTTTTACTTCAATTGCACTGGGAATACACATACTTATCAAGTTAGTCTAACCCAATTGCTTTATCAATTACCTATTTCAATTGTAGTATTTGAAGGCAGCATCTGATTATTTACTGTCATTGCCATTGGTTATCATCACAATTGACACATACCCCCCCCCTCATCCCTTGTATATCTGAAGAAGTGAAGGGAATCAGTTAACAACCATTGTATTCAACCTACCTATACAATGACTGCGTTTGGAAATCATTTTACAATTGTTGTGTTTGGAGCAAGTGGAGACTTGGCTGCTAAAAAGACATTCCCCGCTTTATTTGGTTTGTTTAGAGAAAAGCAAATGAGTCATGATGTCCAAATCATTGGGTACGCTAGATCAGACTTACTGGAGGACAAATTCCATGAAAAGATTTCTCAGCACTTTAAAGGTGGCGATGAACAAACTAAAAAGGACTTTTTGAAGCTCACTTCTTATGTCAGGGGTCAATACGACACCGATGAAGGGTACCAAAAGTTGGAAAAAAGATGCCAGGAGTATGAAAAACAACATGGTGTTGACAAGCCACAAAGATTGTTTTATTTGGCATTACCTCCCTCTCAATTCACCGAGGTTTGTGAACAAATTAAAAAGAATGACTATGTCAAAGATGGAATTATCAGAGTTGTTATTGAGAAACCCTTTGGCCATGATTTAGAATCTGCAAGAGAGCTTCAGAAATCAATTGCCCCATTATTCACTGAAGATGAAATCTATAGGATCGACCACTACTTGGGTAAAGAAATGGTTAAAAACTTGTTGGTTTTGAGGTTTGGTAATGAGATTTTCAGTGGAGTATGGAATAAGAATTTCATTTCATCCATACAGATCAGTTTCAAGGAACCATTTGGAACTGAGGGAAGAGGTGGTTACTTTGATAACATTGGTATAATTAGAGATGTTATGCAAAACCATTTGTTACAAGTTTTGACCTTGTTGACCATGGAAAGACCAGTTTCTTTTGATCCTGAAGCGGTTAGAGATGAAAAAGTTAAGGTATTGAAGGCTTTTGATGCTATAAACACTAAAGATATTATTCTTGGGCAATATGGCAAGTCTGAGGACGGCAAAAAACCTGCTTACGTTGATGACGAAACTGTGTCTAAAGATTCTAAATGTGTCACTTATTGTGCTTTCCCGGTCAATATTCACAACGAAAGATGGGATGGTGTGCCAATAGTGTTGAGAGCTGGTAAGGCTTTGGATGAAGGAAAAGTCGAAGTTAGAATTCAATTCAAGCCTGTTGCCAAAGGTATGTTCAAGGATATTCTGAGGAACGAGTTGGTTATCAGAATCCAGCCAGAAGAAGCAATTTATTTGAAGATCAACTCCAAAATCCCTGGGGTCTCTACACAAACATCCTTGACTGATTTGGATTTGACTTATTCCAAACGTTATTCGAAAGATTTCTGGATTCCAGAAGCGTACGAATCTTTGCTTAGAGACGTTTTCCAAGGAAACCACGCCAATTTCGTTAGGGACGACGAATTGGATGTCTCATGGAAATTATTCACGCCACTATTGGAAGCTATTGAAAATGACAAGAATTTGAAGTTGGACATATATCCATATGGATCCAAAGGTCCAAAAGGCTTGAGACAATTCTTATCAAATCACGGTTACGTATTCGACACCCCTGGTACTTATCAATGGCCATTGACTGAACCTGATGTAAAGGGTAAAATTTAAGCTTTTATAGATTGTTTGTTTGTATTCTTTATCAGTTTATACAAAGATTGGAGGTTAAATTAGAAATCCCTTTCTCCGAAAAGTGGGGGTGCGAGGGCGGGGGAAGAGGGGGAAAGCGGTGTAAGAGATCCTCTTTGAGTAGTGAGCATATGTTTTCTTGTGCTGTTAATCATCTCAATGGATCTTTGGTCGCTTCTATTGACGAATTCATAAACAAAAAGATGCAAGTTGGGTGCAAGCTCCATTATGATCAATCACATTTATAGAGTAATTGGGCTAATTAGACAATGAAGTGCAATAGATATCCCTTAGTGGTCAATATTGAGGAGGGTTCTGTTCGGTGACTTTGGCTTGTCCAGCACCCTTAGTGTACTCTGCGTATAATAAGTAAATGGTTTTCTGACGAGTATCAAGTAACTACGTCCACTACCTGTTAGTAAATGAGATCTATTTGGCCTGTGTCTGTGGTGTCTGTGGTGTCTGTAGTGCGGGTGGTGGTACCTCATTATAAAAGTTGACTATTTTGTGAAAACACGTCTCGCTAACATTGACCTCTCATCAACACATTCCCCATTTCCACCAAACTTCAAAAATTGGCGAATGAGAAAAAAGATCCATGTGCTCCATTGATCCTATCATATATCATTAGCACGCGATGGTCTTTAGCCATTTTAATTTACTAGACAACTTGTCGGAAGATCTCTGGGGTCAATGCTGAAATATATGAAATTACTCAATTCTTCAAACGGAATTCTCAACCCTTTCTACAACGAAACCATAACATTAAGCCGGCTTTGAAGAGTTACATTCGAAATGCGGGGAGTTTCCTGTACTCGTGGGACCTGGATGCTACATATTTGTTTGACGACCAACCTCAGCCGGACAAGTTGGGTGGATTAAAACTTCAGTCCAAAAGTCAATTTCAAACACTATACGACTATTGCATTCGAGAAAAAGTGCCAGTTATTGCACATTTGTCTTATAAGAAGCACTCTACTGAGTATTTGTATGAGTTCAAAGACTTGATTGAGGAGTTACAACCAAGCTCGACAGTGAAATTGAGTGTCGAAATCTTATTCCTGAAGTACAAGAACAATTACGCNATAAGAAGCACTCTACTGAGTATTTGTATGAGTTCAAAGACTTGATTGAGGAGTTGCAACCAAGCTCGACAGTGAAATTGAGTGTCGAAATCTTATTCCTAAAGTACAAGAACAATTACTCCAAGAAAACTAAACGGAAGAAATGGGGGAGGTGTCGATTGTGTGCTTCTGGCGAATGAGTTACCAGATGAATAGTTCAAGGAGCAGCTGTCACATATTGTGCAAGCGTAGGCACCACAAAATGTCGAAAGCGAAGGGGAAAACACAGGATATTAGGGTACGATGGTGATTGGAAAATAAAGGCGTTACATGTTGAGTCACCAAGTTGGGCGTTCCCCCCACAACGATAGCCCAATGGCTTTGCAAAGTAACGTATACCTTCAGTGTCAATTCCATCATAGCGCTCCATTCTGTCCCAGGTAGTTCCAATTATATAGCCAGTTGGGAAAATGGCATCTCGTTTGAATATGTGAGATTTATAGTTTTATATATCTATTCACTACTTAGCCAGCTTACAGTCTCTACTGTCACTGAGCTAGAACAACAGGACAGCACTATCGGATAACTACAAAACTCAATGTTGAATAGAAGACTGCCACTAAAGATCTAAACTATACATGATTATCGACCAAACAAACTAAGAGGAAATATTAGAAAATCGTTCCTTTCATCCAATTGACAAA
>NW_026261342.1:0-29883 GCF_024610275.1 Lodderomyces theae
ATCCGACAAGGCTGGTAAGGTCACCAAGGCTGCTCAAAAAGCTGCTAAGAAGTAAGTAGAGAAGGTAGTTTTTTAATGTCATATAAAAACACACTGCTATAAAAGCAAAGTTAATTATCTATTGTAGATGGAGCATCATTACTCTTTTGCATTATATACGTGAAGGGGGATTTGTTTTTGAACAACTTGTTGCTTAAAATTCTGCTAATCACTGAATCAAACTCCAAATTTTGATTTAATTCGGGAGCATAGTGATGGTAATCGTTTAGTGCCTTTTTAACTGCTTTTGTTTGATACCCGGTTTTGTTCAAATTTTCCTGAAGCTCAGCAGCCGACATCCATTCCTTGGTCGTTGTAGTTTGATCGTCATCTGAGTCCGAGTCACATTTCTGCGACAACATAAACCCATCACCAGCACACGAACAGCCTAGTAGATCATGAGTGTTTGACGCTGTACCCAGGTCAATCTCAAACAAGTTTTTCAAGTCGCTGTAATCAAATACATCCGACTTTGAAGACGAGTCGTTGTCCAAAAATTTTGAACTCAACTTGTTCTTCATCAATTGTCGTTGAAAAATCTTTTCGTCAATACAGCCGGTGGTGAAGAGTCTGTAGATGTAACATGGTTTTTGTTGTCCATCGCGGTGGATTCGTGACATCGATTGCAAATCGGTTGATGGATTCCAGTCATTATCGTACAAGATCAACCTTGAAGCACCAATCAAGTTGATACCAGTTCCCCCTGACTTTGATGAGAGTAAGAATACCAGAACCAGGTCATCTTCATTGAACCTGTTGACAAGTTTGCCCCGCATGTTGTTTGGCGTAGAACCGTCCAAACGTAAAAACTGCAAGTTGAGCTTTTTGATCACCGTTTCCAACAAGTCTAGAGTGGTGGTGTAATTTGAAATGAGCACTAATTTCTCCTTCTGAGCAGTGATCTCCAAAATTAATGGAATAAGCGCATTCAATTTACCGGAACTGGTTGACAACTTCAAGCTTCCATCGGTAATGCTTTTGTAAAAATCGTCTGACGCTAAAAGTGACGGAGAATTGCAAATCTTGCGAAACAAGTTGATAAGCGACAAGGAAATGGCACCGGAATCCAAATCCTGAAACTTTTGCGATCTCTTTATCAGATCAAACAAGTCTAGTTGTAATTGTGTTGGAGGGACGAATAATAGTATGTCAGTTTTATTAGTCAAATAGTTTTCGAGAATCGCTTGCGTACGTCGAAGGATAAACTTGTGAGTGAGCAGAATTAACCGTTGCGAAACTTCTTCCCCTTGCTTCTTAATCTCCTCATTGAAACAATTTACATCTCTGGCTCTAGTAATTGGATTCACAAATTCTTTTTGGAAGGTCTTGGTATCTGGCAATACATGTGGGTTCAAAAATGACACAAGCGTATAAAATTCAGTCAAGTAGTTTTGGATGGGAGTCCCAGTCAACACAATTTTCTTTGCGATGTTCAACTTTGTCAAGTTTATCATCACTTTATTGGCACTGTTTTTGAGCCTGTGCCCCTCATCGCAAACCAAAAGATCAAACGGAACTGTAGATAGCTCTTCCCTATGTGCAAGCACTTTTTCATAATTGATTATGAGAACTTGGTAAACGTTCAACTTTCCAAAGTTGACTATATCACGCTTGTCGTCAGACATTGGATTGTTCAAAGTTAACACATTGACCTTATTCAAACCGAGCCATTTCTTAAACTCTTCCCTCCAATTGTTGATAAGGGTAACTGGACAGACAACTAAAACCTTGTTGACAATGGGTTTCTTTTGATCAGGATAAGGATTTTGTTTTAGCAAGGTCCAAATGGTGGTTATTGTCATCAACGTCTTTCCCAAGCCCATTTCATCAGCCAAAAGGCATCCATTTCCTTTAAAATTGCGGAATCCCATTAAACATTCGTACAAAAATGTCACACCTTCCAATTGGTGTGGTCTCAACTTGGATGCAAGGATGGGATCAATTCTTACTGGAACATGCGACGACAAACCGGGAGGCGGGGTTAGTGTAAATTTGTCTGCATCGTCATACAACGGCTTTCTTGGTTCAGGTGACGCGTCATGGACAACTTTCTTGAACTGCTCTACAACCTTTGGAGCAACGATAACTTCTTCCACTTCAATTGCAGTCTTGTTCACATCACTAGTCACATCCGAACCCTCTTGACTCAATTTTTCATCCAATATTATTTCGTACCCCCCAATAGGTATAACATCATCGAGATCGGGGCCCAGATTAAACGATTTTTTGCTCATGACCTTCCCATCGGAGTTCTTCACTACCATTTCGCAGCCAAAAGCGGTGGATTTGACGGTTGCAAAGCCATCACCATCCCAGCTCTTATTTTTCTTGTTTGTCTTTTTCCTCCATTGTATTGTCCAACGTGAGATGGACGAGTCATCAGTGGTTTCAGATTTGGCCCTTTTTGCAGCAACGGGTGCTATGTTGGGAGGGGGACGTTTTGCGAGTACGGCACCAGCTCTTTTGGGTAGATCCCTAGACGGTAAGTTCTGAATGTCGCCCTCTTTTAGTAGTCTAGGAGGCTTGAACGGAGCGTTTGGCTTGATATTGTGCATCACTGAGATGAAGATTGTTTTTATGTACTGTTGTGTGTGGACGCGTTTTCTTTTTTTTTCCTTTTTCTTTTTCTTTCCATTGATGAATTGCACAACAAATGGAGAATNTAGAGGGGTGAGCATACGCAGAAACGATGTAGTTGATTAGAAGCGTATAGAGAGTTTCTTTTGTCTACGGATCAATCCAGCCACTGGCGAACAACATCATTTTTGATGAAGTCTGCGTAAGATACAAACAAGTGACTGGTGTTTCTAGAGAGTTACTAGAAGCCTCAGTTGAAAATAGGTGAAGTAGAAACACACAGCACTCGCAATGTAAAGTCGGGTTGCGCCATTGAGCTACTTGCTAAGCAACAAGAAGCTCCGCTTACTTTGATAAGTTTAAATTGTCTAAAGCTATCATGTTAGTAAAATAATTCCCTTTCGAGTACAAAAGATTTGAATCAGTGTTAAAAAGCTCTGAGTTGTATTTTTCTCCACATGGTGTTTCAGTTGAAGAAATTCGTTGTTGTTATATAACTGTTCATCATTACAAATCTTCCAATTGAAGGATTGTACATACACTTGAATGTAGGAAGTAATTGTCCTACTGGGTTGTACACTTTGTCGAAAAGAAAAGAATAGCCTGGTTGAATTGAAAAATTTTTTTTTTTTTGGACAATTAAGTAAATCAACACTCAAACTCATCAATAGAAGGAAAGAGAGATGAGGGAGAATTGAAATGAAGTCCTAAATGGGAAAGAGCCGCACAGGGGAGCAGCATTGATATTTCCTCTCCCCTTCAATAAAGCGTCCCACAAAAATCTTCACCTACCCTTATAAGGGAAGAAGACTAAGCTGTAATACGAGTAGAGTTTGACTCTTGTCAGCACTCAATTGCCTGTTCCTCTCACTCAGTCTGTGGCTACGTGAACCAAAAAAAAAAAAAATAAAAGGGAAGGAAAACACGTTGCGCGATAAAACTTTCAATTTCGAAATCGTCAACATCTTCATCCACTTAACAAGTACGTCATCTTCGTTTATTATCCCCCCAAAAACCTCCAGATAGTGTCTTATAGCTTACCCCTTCACAATGGTTACAACTAAAGATCGCAGAAGTACACCACAGTACACCTTTTTGTCACCTAAATGGTTCTACAACATGTATTATATACACTTCCCCTTTATCATGTTGACATGGCCAGAGACTTTCCTCCTTCACGGAAGTCTACTACTCCTTATCTTTTTAGTCGTTTACGGAGCCTATTCGTATATATTATATGGGTTGGTCAAGGGCTTATCACAGCTTTACTACTACGCTTTTGGCGATGCTCAAGTTTTAACGGCATAAATAGATTCCAATAAATGAAAAGTTTTTGACTCAGCTTCTTCCTTCTACTCTATACTCTCCACAGGAGTTATTGCAGTGATATCCATCCAGCTTGAGAACACTTTTAATGTAAAGACAAAACGCATATAAATTTCAGACCGCTCAGTCACAGTACCGGTTTTTCACGAGCAAGAAAGAGCTTTCGAGGGATTCCTTTCATCATAAATGCTCCGGCAACTCTTTCGAGTAATAGGATAGAACATCGTGTGCAGCTCAATCTTTGAAAATTAGTCCTGAGCATCGAAATACCCCAACTGATGCTCTATATTCGCAAGTTATATAAGCTGGTGGTTTCCCGTTGTGGCAGGCAGCAGCAGCGCCTAGTAGGAAATAAGTGGGCAGAGGTTTAGACAAAGAAATAATATCTACAATGGTGGATTTACTGCAACAGCTTTTGCTGGCTTGGTGTTATATCATATTCTATGCGTTCACGAAATGGCACTTCTTGCATATCAGTATCAACTCCTATCATGGGATCAAAGTCAAAGAGACACTATTTCCATCTCCTGCAGAACCAGAAAACTGTTTCATGATTATGCTTGGCTAGAAAATAATGAGAATTCCCATCAACACTAAACATCTCCATTGCTGGCTCGCGTTCCCAAAAGAGTCTGCTTGGCGCACCCTGGCAAGCACGGGGAATACTATTCGAGTGCCAGCAAATCAATGCCGCTCCAATACGTCGCGTACTCAATTTTGTACCACGCTGCGATACATTCTCGCAAGCCATTTTCTCTTTTCCCTCTTTATTCTTTTTGTTCTGCGCGCATTCTCTTTTTTTTCTTTTATTTTATTTTCCTTTATTTTTTTTTTTTGCTTGCAATAACATTTCCCAATTGGGCGAGTTTCATTCCCAATTGAGAATTGATCTCTGTGATCAGATCAACAACAAAATGGTATTGCCAGTTTCCACAAAATCAACTTGAATTCCCTCTCCCTGAAATGGCTTGTCAGTTGATCCAAGTTGAGACATACCCACTCAACACTCGAAACCGCATATATATATATATACACTGAATCAATCCCTCCAAAGACCGAACTGAAGTCTTGATAATCACCCTATAAAATTAATTAAGTCATTCACTTCCACCTAATCCGCTAATTTATATTGATACCATGAGTTTAGTCATGAGCAACAACCACTTCAATCGCTTCAGATCACACAGTTTCGAACAAAATCTTCCCATCAAACGCACTCTTGAAGAGGAAATCGAAACATCAAACAAAAGACCAAGGACAGCACCACCATCGCCACCATCAAACATCCACTCAAAGGTAGTCATAGGAAACGTGATACGACCAAAGTTACCACCCACAAGTCTCAGATCCAAGTCATTATCTCCTAACAAACAAATTGTCAACCTTCTTTCACCAGCATCCTCCCCAATAGCATCTCCTGAAAAGCTCAAATTGCCAGGAATTAATGCATTGAGTCCAGTCCACAATGTACCCAGCTCGACGGTTTCACTGGAATTTTTTGACACATGCACAGACAAAAGCTGGAGATCAGAATTGTTGGACAAAATCATGAAGGATTCAAAGACCTACCATCTCACAAAGTACAACTACCTCAACAACGATTGCAAACCAAACTTTACCTCAAAATTGAGCTCAAAGATTTCATTGAAACCCACAGTGACAATCGACAAGAAAATCGATTTCCCATTCGAGTCAAACTATACGTATTTGAACGGTGCATTCATGCAGGATGTCCAGAATTTCCCCCAATATTTGAAGCTCGCTAATAAGCCAAAGTCACCTTTCTCAAAGCCCACTGAAACCCCACGCACACTCCTGACATCAGCATTCACTCAACCAAGAACGCCAACTCACCAAACTGAAAAGTTGCCAAGCATTCACGCATTGCCGCTGGTCGGACAATCATTTAGATCGCATACATTCCATCCAGTCTCGCAAGAGCAAGTTCGGACATCATCTCCTTTAGATACCCACAAGTTTGTTTTCCAATCACCCAAACTGACTCGCTCTGACTTGCCACAAACACCAACTAAAACGCATCATCCCCACAATCACCACCACCACCACCACCATCACCACAACCACAACCACAGCCACAACCATCATCACCATCAAACTAACACTAGAGCCTGCATTTCTTGTGGCCTGCAAGACTCGCCTTGTTGGAGACCCTCATGGTCCATCAAAGAGGGCCAGCTATGCAACTCTTGTGGCTTGAGATACAAAAAGACATCAGCAAGATGTTTAAATGATGCCTGCAGAAAAGTACCCGCCAAGGGGGAGTGGGCTTTGATGCAAAGTAAAGGAAAAGTGTCCTTCGAAGACGGTACTGACGGGTACAGTTGTTTGGATTGTGGGTGGAAAATCGAGGTAAAGTAACTGTAATATGTAAACTGGTTCTAGCATTTGTAATTTTTAATCAACTTCATACATTTTGGACCAAGAAGTAGGAGCAATCTTGTAGGTAGTTTGGGTCAACCAATGTGTCCCCCTTCCCCTTCCCCATTCTCGAAATGGTTCTAAGCGGATACCAAAAGACAACGCAAAAAAAAAAAAAAAAAAGAAAAAGTGCTACAGAGCGTACTATCGCCACTCGATTCAACCTTTTTGCCATCCACTCATTTTAAACAAGTTTCCAACATGTCAGAGATTACGGTCACAATAAAGTCCTCAGGAGACAAGAAGTACGAAGTCACGTTCAATCCATCCATAAAAATATCTGAATTGAAGGAGTTGATAGCGGAGAAATCGTCGATTCCAGCTTCAAGCCAGCGATTAATCTATTCTGGTAAAGTATTGAAGGATGCAGAAACAGCGGAGTCGTACAAGATCCAAAACTCACACACAATCCACTTGGTGAAAAGTGCCAACACTGCATCTGCATCTGCACCTGCACCAGCATCAGCATCAGCACCAACAGCTAGGGAATCTTCAACTACGGATGCCGCTTCTAACATTCCTTCAAATATTGCTGCAGGTCAAGGGTCATTTAACCCATTAGCTGACTTGACAGGGGCTCGTTATGCCGGTTATACACAGTTACCTTCGGCCTCTCTTTTTGGTCCAGATGGAGGAATGAATTCAAACTTGCCTGATCCAGAACAACTATCCTCAATGATGTCAAATCCAATGTTTCAAGAGCAATTGAACGCCATGTTGTCCAACCCCCAAATGTTGGACTTTATGATTCAACAAAATCCACAATTGAGAGCAATGGGCCCTCAAGTGAGAGAGATGATGCAAAGTCCAATGTTTAGACAAATGATGACAAACCCGGAAATGTTGAGATCGATGATGCAGATGCAACAAGCTGGTGGTGCAGCAAACCCATTTGGCGGACTTGGAGGAGCTGGCGCTACGGCTAATACTTCTTTTCCCGCTCCAGGCGCTAACCCAACTACTGAAGGTCCCGCAAGCAATGATAATAACGCTGGATCCAACCAACTGGGTGGCAATGCAAGTGGCAATGCAAGTGGCAACAACCCATCCTCCCAAGCCAACCCTTTTGCTAGTTTATTCCCCAATGGTGTTCCACCCATAGATCCAGCTGCGTTGTTTGGTGGTGCCAATCCATTTGGCCAGTCTAATGCACCAGTTGACAATAGACCACCAGAGGAAAGGTACGAGTCCCAGTTGAGGCAATTGAACGACATGGGATTCTATGAATTTGAAAGAAACGTAGAGGCATTGAGAAGAACAGGCGGAAGTGTACAAGGGGCTATTGAGTACTTATTGAATAATTAAGTATAGTGGGGAATGTGTCTATGTAGTTTTTATAAACAAAGTGAGAATCCAAAGAAAAAAAAACTATTAAAAAAAACAAAAAAAAAAAAAAAAGGAAAATAACAGGGAGTAGACCACGCTATGTAAAGAACAAACGAAATGACTTCGAGTATCAAACCGTGGGAACAGTCGCCAGCCGACGCACAATTGGTAAAGGTGATTGCCGTGATACTAAAATCGAGAGGGTATCATTTTACAGAGGATTTCATGAGCCAGATGTTTGATTTGGCCACTGGTTACATCAATCACCTATTGTCGGACTTGCTAGAGTATACGCAGTTGCAAAGGCGGCGAAAACCATCTCTTTCAGATATAAGGCTTATTTTGGAAGAGAATGATCTTCTGCCAAATGCCTTGGTGCAGCAGATCCAGATTAGTAGGGGCTTGTCTGATTTACACCGACAGCAGATTCAGAAGGTGACCTCAATTGAAGTACCCAGTGACGATGAGTTTTCCTTAAATGAGCAATACGCAATATCTGAAGTTGTGCCAAATATAAGAACAAAGCCAAAATACATTCCCTCGTACATGCCCGACCTACCTCCTGATTACACATACCAGTCGACTCCAACCTTCTCGCAACCACTTACCGACCTCAAGCAGCTTCGAAGGAAATTGGTTGAAGAATCAAGACTTACGGAGAAGTCATTGTACAAGTTGATCGAAAGCGATGCTAGCGATTTGAAGTTGAAAGCCGAATTTGAAAAAGAGTTGACGGAGTTGGCGGAGAAGGAAAATACCACCGACGTGCCGGTGGAAGAAGTACCAAAAGTTAAAGAAGAAATTGCTGAAGGGCCGTCAAATGCAGTAGAAGAGTCTACTGGTACTTCCATTGAGGAGCCAGTAAACAAATTTGATTTTATAAAATATGCCCAGAAGCGGAAGGAGTTACGGTTCCGAAAGCAAGCCAGACTCGAGGAGCAGCAGAAAAAGAGGGATACAGACATATTCATGAAAGCTGAGCGTTATTATAGCCCATATGCAACAGAGAAACCAACAGCGCAAACGGAAAAGTATTTCAACAATATCTTAAATGACGAGTTCAAAAAGGTGATTGTTTCGATTCGGTCAGAAGAGGAAAAGAAACGAAAAGAGTTGGAGGCTCAAAAGGAGTTGAAAGAGAGGCAAGAGAGAGAGTTTAGAGAGCAAAATGAAATACAGTTTCATTTTCAACAAAACAATCCAGACAGTAGCGACCTCGACAGTGATGAAATGGAAGATTTTTGAGAACGTAAACTTTTGTTTGTCTGCTCAATTTCATAAACTCCCCTCGTGGGGTTGCAACCAACACCCAACCAAAATTGTGCGTCTCGGTGAAGAGAGAACATTTTCGGAGTAGTTGGGTCCCAGGAAGTAGTAATATAACGCAGATGGTTCTGTAAAAGAGTACATGTTATGTAAGTTGATTGATATGTGCAGCAGTTGTAGAAAGTGGCACAGCCACGTCGTGACTCAAACCGACTCCCAATTGTGAAGCAATTGATGTATTTCAGGCTGAGTCAGAGAGACAGAGCCAGAGACAGAGACCAAGACAGAGACAGCACATTTTGTCCGTCTTTTTGGTTTTTTTTCTTTAGTTTGCTGTTTCGCATACAGTCTTTGTGCAACACACATCAGATCCAAATGTATAAATAGCAGCTTAGAACCCCACCCCCTTCCGTTGGCTTTTCTATTCACACAGCTCGAACCCATCTACACACGATTACAAACGCCATGACTGTCATTATTGGAACACTGTATGTATCTCTCCATTGCCATTGACTTACGACTTATTACTAACTAACCAGATTTCTTCCATACACTGTCCATTTTGAAATCGACAAGAATCATTATGAATTCTTACAAAAGGAAGACAGCGCAAAGCTTGAAACGATTACAATCTCCGGTGGCCAAAACGAAACCCCAGCTCCACCTTCGATTGCTGCATCACAACCACGCTTGTTGAATAATCTGTCTTCGGTTTCCATCTTGAATCCCAACATCACGAGCAACCAATCAACGCGATCTGAAACTCCAGATGAGTTCTTTTACAATAAGCGTAACCCACGAGTGAATCGCGACGGTGGTGCTTCAGACTCTTATCCTTCATCACCAGCACTTCACTACATCCAACCAAAGCCTCGTGTGGGCAACAAAATTGAAAGCTCCATTCTTGACCCAAAAAAGCAAACTGATCCTTACAACTCGACTGGATTGAAGATCAATAGATCCCTGTCAAGCTTGTCCATCTCAACAACAAACTTGGCACGTCCCCAGAATATTAGAGCTGGATCGCATTCAAGGTTGCACAATGAAGTGACCCAGGGACAACAGAAACCACACCATCAATACTACGGCTTCACTATTCAAGGAAACAACAGTTTAAACTCTTTGGTTTCCGAAGAGACACCGGGTGGGGTCAATAATTCAGAAATGATTCCGTCATCGTTTGAAGACGAGGATGAGGACGGATTGGTTGGGTTTGAAAAAAATTACAACAACTCAGTATCGCATAATAGAGCCTTGGCTCCGTACGGTGGGTTCTCCAAGCCTCACATTGAAAAGTATTTCTGGGACGATGATATCTTCAACAACGCTCCTTGGTCAGTTGTTGCCTCTGATAGTGGTAATGGGTCATTAAACAAGGCTGTGGATTTGTCGGTCAAAGAGGGCATTTTGCAGCAAAACAAATGGGTTGGGATCATTGCCATGCCCAGTGATACAATCTCCTCCAGAATCAGACAAGAGATTTCATCGAAATTGGATTCAGAGTACAACTGTGAGCCTGTTTTCCCAGATGATATAACTTTTGAAGGTCACTACAAGTCTTTTTGTAAGCAAATTTTGTGGCCAACCCTACACTATCAAATTCCAGATGATCCAAAGTCAAAGGCTTTTGAAGACCACTCTTGGGGCCACTATGTTTTGTTGAATCAGTTGGTTGCAGACAAATTAGTTGAGACTTTTGTGGCTACGAATGGTGATTGCAATTTCGATGATTCAGAAAATGTCATTTGGGTCCATGATTACCACTTGTTGTTAGTTCCCAAAATGGTTAGGGAAAAGTTGCCAAAGGTTAAAATTGGATTGTTTTTGCACGTTTCGTTTCCTTCTTCTGAGGTTTTCCGTTGTTTGGCACAGAGAACTGAGTTATTGGAAGGTATGTTGGGTGCTGACTGCATCTCCTTCCAAACCAATGAGTATGTGCGTCACTTTAAGCAAACTTGCAACAAGATTCTTGACGCCGAGACAACTGATGACAAGGTTGTTTATCAAAACAAGACTATTGTGGTCAATACTATACCAGTTGGTATTGACGCGCCATCACTTGAAAAGAAGCTTCACAGTGATCTGGTTTCTGAGTGGAGACGCTTAATTAGAGAGAGATGGGGAGAGCAAAAGCTCATCATTAGTAGGGACAAGTTGGATAAGTTGAGGGGTATCAAGCAGAAACTTCTTGCTTATGAAAAGTTTTTGAATCAGCACCCAGAATACATTGACAAGACGGTTTTGATCCAGATTTGCATTGGCTCGGGGGCTGATTCTTTGTATGAACTGGAGGTGATGAAGATTATTTCAAGAATCAACTCCTTGCCGGAGAATATATCTGTAATCCAGCCAGTGGTTTTGTTACAAAAGGATATTGAATTTGACCAGTATTTGGCGTTGCAATGCGAAGCTGAACTGTTTGTCGTGAGTTCCATGCGTGAAGGGTTGAATTTGACATGTCACGAGTTTATCACCGCTACTGAAGAGAAGAAGTCACCGCTAGTGTTGTCAGAGTTTACAGGCTCGGCATCGTTGCTTTACTGCGATGGCGAAGGAGCACTTTTAATCAATCCATGGGATTTGAAAAAGTTTTCTGAAACCTTTTATCAACTGTTGACTATGGGTGCCGAAGAAAAGAAAAAGAGATGGGAAAATTGTCATCACTTTGTATTGACTCAAAACTCCAAACACTGGGTTACAAATTGTTTGGAGAGTATCAATAATGCTTGGGTGTTGAATAAAGAAGGAAAGTAGAACATATATAGATACACATCTTTTTGTACATTAAAAATATCTAAAACTGCTTATCTTTATAGCTTTGCAATACCATTCCATTCAATTCCTTAAGATTATTCAAAAACTCGACATTCTCTTCCTTTGTCAACGGGTGGAATTTGTTCCAGTAATTGTTGATAAATTCATCTTCACTAATGAATTTGACATCTTTGCTACGATTAACGCACCATTTGTTTTCTTTCAACCGTTTATGCGTTTCTCTTTCATCTTCAATTCTTGTAATGATTTGCTTTTTTGTTAGGTATTGTGTGTTGGGATCGTTTTTGTTGCGGATGTTGAATATTTGGTCTTCATCCCTGTGATCTTTATAGACAGGTTCGTCATTGACAAGCCTTTTCCGATCGAGTTTACTTGCCCTCGAGCGTTCTAGTAGAATTTTCCATGCAGAAATCAATGCATCTTCATTACCATCAAGTTCAAATGACCTGTCTTCAAGTTCGTCTAGTGAGCTTGTTTGAAAATCTACCTTGTACGGTTTGCAATCTATTTTGAACCTCGACAGTATGTGACATAAACATGTGTATGCAACCATTAAATTGGATGAGTTATTCAGAGGACACACCAGTTGCATAATCTGGGGCAACTTGCTCTTCAAGCTCTGAATGTATGCATTGTTGTATCTCGGATTACTAAAGCTCTCTTGCATTAAAAGGTCAATGAATTGAAGAATAAATGATTTCAAATTCAAGTCCAACTTGGCGTCCTCCAAAACGCTCAATATTGTGGGCACAATGTAATCCTCCTTATCGGCATTCTTTAATGCAAAATATATAGCTTTCTGTAGCTGTTGTTGCTGAGGGGTCAAGTTTCGTAGTATCGTTGAAAATTGGTTTGCTACTTCAAATGAATCCATCGTGGTAATGCGGGATGTGTGCTCTTCGAAGACAGGACAGTGCTAGAGAGATTGACTTGCCTTTCGTGTCGTTTGCAAAAACAATCTGAAGAGCAAAAAGAAGCAAAGGAAAAGAAGAAAAAAAAAAAAAAAAATTTCAATCAAAATAGGCCCTTTTTCTATCACAAGACTTTTTCTTATATCAACAACTATGGGTAAATCAGGAAAAGGAAAAGGAGGTAAAAACAGAAGAAGAGGAAAGAACGATAACAGTGGACAGAAGAGAGAGTTGATATTGAGGGAGGAAGGACAAGAGTATGCACAAATCACCAAGATGTTGGGTAATGGAAGAATCGAGGTGCAATGTTTCGATGGCGCTAAAAGGATGGGCCACATCAGAGGTAAAATGAGAAAGAAAGTTTGGATGGGTCAAGGTGATATAATTTTGGTAAGTTTGAGAGATTTCCAGGACGACCAATGTGACGTGGTACATAAATACAACTCTGATGAGGCTAGATCTTTGAAACAATTGGGTGAGTTGCCTGAGAATGCCAAGATTAATGAAACCGATACGTTTGGTGCTGATGACGATGAGGATGTCAACTTCGAGTTCGGTGGTGCTGATGATAGTGAGTCTGAGGATGAAGAGTTGGATATCGATGATATTTAAATTGGGGTAAATGGGTCATTTTGTCTCTGCCACAATACATATATAGAGCTAATTGTTACATACATACATCCATTCCTCTGTTTATTCATCTCTATATCAACTTTTTCCAATTTTTTCGTTCTCAGTGTCTATGATTTCTTGAGTCCTCTCCATCGCTGTCTATTTCAAAACTGTCGATTCTCCTTAGAGCCACCCTCTCTTCCTCATCGTAGTCCATAGACCTGTTTACTTGCATCGATCTCCTGACTGTTGAGAATCCTCCTACCCCATTATCCAACGGAGCCATGTCCTTTGAGCTGTGAACACCAAATATCTCACGATTTTGTCCACTGTTTTCTTTTCTAGCGATATTGAGCAAGTACACTCCACTGAAGATGATGAGGAAGCCAATCAATAAGGAGATGATGTCTACTGCAGATGAAGTGTTGAATCCTCTAAACAAAACGAACGATGCAACCAAGGTGAATGTCGTAAATGTGACATAATATAAGGGATTGACAATGGAGGTATCAAATTGATCCAAGGCTTTGTTGAAGTAGTTCATTTGGGTGATGATACACAATGCCACCACAATCAAGAACAAGTATGTGGACACGTGAGTGAATTGATTATTGCCACTCAATGTCAATTTCAATGCAATTCCAAAAGCTTTGATCGACATAACAGATATAGATCCCACTGAGGAACAAATCGACAAGTAAATCATTGGGTTGGTGTTTCCGTACTTGGGAACTATCTTGTATATCATAAACAACGAGTAAAGTCCCACTGCACAACAGTAAAATAGGAATCCTGGTTGTGTTGCATAGCCCAAGATTTCATCAACAGTCTGCACTTCTTTATCAGGCGGTGCGTGCAAAATGATAATGACAGATCCCATAAGACAAATGGCACAGCCCATTTTCCCCAATGTTCCCAATTCCTCCTTCAAGAATATAGCAGCCAACACTGCTCCAATAATGACAGATAATGCACCCAATGGCGTGACCAAGATAGCCGGTGCAAAAGTGTAGGCGGCAAAGTTGGCAATCTCTCCAATAGCCATGGTGATCATACCTCCCCACCATATAGGGTTCTGCAAGTATTCTGTAGCCTGTACAGTCCCGTCACTGGAATTGGACTGCCTACTACGTGCCGACGCGTCCATTAGCCCTTTCTTTGTGATAATGAATGAGGTTCCAATTGCTAGCGAAGAAGACATCGCCAAAGCGAGTCCTATGTATTTATCATCCATGGTCATTGGTTAGCAATGGTTGAAAATTTTCCTTTTCGTTTTTCTTTTTGATTGAATGAATGTGGAGCACCTTTGTAATTACCTTGTGTGTGTGTGTGTGTGTGTGTGTGTGTGTGCGGGTGTGTTGGTGCTGGGGATCTGTATGGACAATGTGTCAAATTACTTTGTGTTGAAATATAGCCAGGCGGAGTAACTACTCGAAACTCCTGTGTTTCATTTTTCTTTGATCTCTAGTTGTTTAAATGTCAATGTCTTTTCCAGTTCCTCTGTTTTTTTTTTTTTTTTCCATTTTCGTCCAGCGCTTAATGTGTCACGTGATACTTCTCTCTCATATTTCCTTTCTATGTTTTTTTCTATTTTTTTTTTTTTTTTTCTTTTTTTTTGGTATGAAGAGAGTTGGTACCCGTAATCCAAGGAGTCGAAGCCACCTTGAGTGAGATAAGAGCAAAAGTGGCGGTTATAGAAAGCTGTTTAAGAAGGTGCAATGGAACAAGCCCAAAAAGGTGACGCGTGTTTCCTTTTTGAAGACTTTCTAAGTTCAAGTTTTCCATAACATGTGTATAAAGCACTCCATGGTTGCAAAAATTTATCCACAGAAATCATTTGTATTAAAAATGCTCAAGATTACAATAAATTTTTAGCTATAGGACCCTAGTCTCTTTGTTCCTGAATTGCTTCCCAACACATAGCATTACGCCATGCCTACCTTGCGCTTCACTTTTCGAAAGTCTCACATCACTACTCAGACACCTTGGGTTCAATATTGCTGGTGCTTGTGCTTGCCCCTTGTCAACTTCTGCATTCAACTCTACACATTCTACGCAATTTTGTTATCTTGTTTATACACTCGGGTCACGCTCAGCAATCAAAAAGTTTGGCATGTTTTCATAAAGGAAGGTTCGATGGAAGACTTTCATTTTGTCTGCAACATCTCGGTCATATCCACAGGCTTGATTTGGGTGTACTTGTGGTTTGGGTCCAGTGTCAAAATCTTGGATGCGTACTACACAATCATGGCAGTTTCTTTGGTTCATTTTGGTGTTGTTTTGCTAGTACAGTTGAAAGGGCCCCTACTGAAAAGTTCTACAAGGTCCTTGGTCCGATTAGTATCCAACCCAAGATTCAGTATGGATGAAAAGCCAATCATCTCATTTTTGAAAAAAGACAATACCGGTATGTTTATATACACGGGTGTTTTGATTGATTCAAGAGTTAGCTGCTTCAAGGTGACATTGTTGGTCTACTATGCTGCGTTGAATCTAGTAGAGGCTGTCGGTCCTAGATCAAAAAGACGCTCCATCATTAGTACAGGATATTTTGTACTTGGAATTTTAGAGAATGTGGTTCTAGCTATCTTTTGGTACGAATCGTTCAAGTTATTGCAAATTAACAAAGCAATCTGTTATACATTAATGTATTTGTTGAGACTTGAAGAGTTGGGACCTACAAGAAAATCGTTAAAAGGATTGATATTGGTAACCAAGTTCTTGTACAAGAAATTTCATCGCAATGAACTCAACCAAGGGCCGCAAACTGCTGAAATCAGAACTACATCTTTGGGATTTGACCGCTATAGCGTCATCAGTGACGCAATTTAATATCTTCTATATAGTCTATCAAACAATCTAACTACTCAAATCCTCCTTGAGCTGGAGCAAAGTCTCCCACCCCGAAGTATCTTCCCAAACATCCTTCCCTTTCGACATTAAGGACCGTACTGTAGTCTTGGCTTTATACTTCCAGTCCCTACAAACCAAATCCCCTGCCCCGTGCTTGCCCGGCAACTCTCCCAAGGATTCAAAGGCCCCTACCAAGTCTGCACAAGCATCGACCACTTCGTTCCAGACCTCTTCGTTAACTTCAAGATCTGGATTGTAAAGTAGTGCCCTGTATGCCTTTTCATGACAATCTAATGCCGACCATGGCCGTTTCCTCCATAGTTCAACTCGAGCTACAATCCTCCAACAACGAGCAGAAGATGTGATCAAGGTTGGCAAGGTTTCGCAAATGAGCTGAATACAAGAGCGTTGAAAGTGGCTCAAACTTTGTCCCTCATGCGGAAACTCAGACGAAATAAGAATTTCGCTCAATCTCTCCAAAACAGGTATATCAATCACGCTATCTCCTTCCTCTTTTCTAATCGATAGAAGCTCGCGGTACGCAATCAACACATCGTTCCACTCGTTGAGCTGCATTGCAACATTCATGTAATTTTCATACACTTTCCACGACTTTCGATCACCACTGCTTCGTACAGCCTTTTGCAAAGCATTGAATGCTGGCTTGACTTTGTCAAGCTTCAAAAGTGCCGATGCCAAGTTTGACCAAGCATACGAATTGCTATCATCCAATGAGACACATCTTGTAAACGCTTCTGAAGCAAGTTCAAATTGCCCCGACTCTAACCCACAGCATCCATAAAAAAACCAATTCTCATAATTCAATGGGTTTACATGTAAACAATCATACATGTGAGAGATTGCCAACTCCAAATTTTTGGAAAGACCTGATTCTGGAGGCGGCGAATAGTAGTATCTTGATAAGGAAGCCTTTGCTTTTGCATAGTGGCCAACTTGCCAAGCTTTTTCCCACAACCGCGGATCTTGCTTAAGATCCCCCAAAACAGAGACTGCTCTTGCATCCTCCGGATGCTCTTTGATTCTACCAATCAAAATTTTCTCCGCCTCTTGCTCACGGCCAATAGCCGCATAACACAAGGCAGCCTCAACTTGCAATTGAAGCCTCTCATAAATATCAAGTGCCGATTTAATAACACCAAGCGACATGTACTTTTCTGCAAGTTTGGCATCTAGTGACCACTGTGGTAGCAACGGCAACTGATGAATGAATCTCAATCTCAGACTTGCAACAGAGTCTGGGCTGCTTTCTTCGGCTTGTGGCAAAAGACGGGTGGTGATTTTGATACCAATCTCCTCAATCAATGAAGTCATTTGCAAAATGCCTCTCTCTATGGTTCTAGATTTGCCTGTTTCCAAAAGAGACCTTTCCCAAAGTGCTCTAGAGTACAAGAGCCAGTTTCCACCATCGGAATCGGAATAAAGGATTCGTCCAACTAATGCCAACAACTCATCTTCAACTAGAGCATCATTTGATGGCGTAGTCTGCTTGATAACAACGAGCCTCAAGAGTATCTGGAGCATATCTATATTGTTCAATGCAGGTTGTTTATTGGGATCAAGTGCTTTAAGATCTGCTGGTATGTCGTCAACCGTCATCGCCAATGGGATGAGTCTACTTTCAGCGAGATCGTCAGTAATGAGTTCTGGGTCCAACTTTATCCTCTTGGATTCGTTCTCCACCTCCATATCCAAATTCTCCAAAGATTCAAACTGTGGTCTCTCAAGTAATAGTTCCGAATCAAGCTTGTAGTTTTCCAAGGTCTGGCCGTCATTATAATCTGCATCGTACAACGTGTTTTCACTGCTTTTGGCCAAGACAATTAAATTGGATGTATGGAATTGTTGATACTTTGTTCGTTTCGCTTTGGCACCGGAAAGAAGCAATTGTAACCCGGTAATCTTGAGAGCCTTATTCAATGGTGCTATTGACGCATGCTCAGTTTGAGCGTGAATGTATACTCTTGCTTGCTCTAGCACGTATTGCACCAGGCCCAACATTTGAACGCCTTTTGGCGAATCCAGTAAAGGTAGAAGATGTCTCAACAAGTTTGCTCCCATTAAGACGCCACAAACTGACAGGATAATTCCCAGCGGTTCCGACAAGACCGATAAATGTACCTGCAAAACTCTTGACTTCCACCATGTAATAGAAGCCTTGAGAGGTTCGTCAATTTGCTGGCCAATAGCTCCGGCATGATCAATGATTTCCTTGGAGTTGTCGGCTACATTCCCCGACAATAATGAAGCTTCAATTGGTGTGTCAGTCAACCCCTCAAACATCAACTCCGCAAGGATCAAGTAGATAGGATCTTGCATCAAGTCATAAGCCGGTTGTCCTTCCACATTGAGAATCTTGACTGCATCTGATTGCAATGTCTGCACATCCGAATTAGGGAAGAGCAATGTGTGAGCACCTGTCTTAATTGGTGGGCCGGTGAAGTTGGATTGTACGAAAAGTTGCAAGAACGTGATTGCGTAAATATGGGCATCAATTAATCCTTCCTCACCAAGAAGTATTTTGCTTGAGTCAATAATCGCTTGAGCAAAACCGCGAAGAGCTTCGACCAATGGCTTCTCTCCATACAGATGTAGTGCCTTTTGCGCTTCAGGGAGACTAGCAAGTTCCTTAAAATCGCTAATCTCAAGAAGCTCGACATAACGCGCTTCCAAAACAGCTTTGGTGAGTCTGTTCAATCGTTCATTTTCACCCGGCTGAAATACATCCAGCGGGACAAGTAATAGAAGCTGAATTAAAGTCGACTTAGTAGACTCCATGGTTTAGTGGCTGAGTACTCTCAAGGTGATTCAGTTTAACCTCTTGTTTTTTTATTTTTTTATTTTTTTTTTGGCTTTCCATGTTTGCCGATGCTCTGCGCAGAGAGAGAGAGAGAGAGAGAGAGAGAAGAGGGCTTACAAATTAATGCCGAAAATACATTCTATAACTAACAATATAATATATCTATAACTATGATCCAAAGAATGAATGGCGTTTCCTAGACTCTTGTAAGCTTTCAGACCGATTCAATTCACCAGACCTGCGGCCTCCTTTTGGCTTCTTCAATGAATTCCGAATCTTCATTCTACTCATGTCAGAACCATTATCAAGATTTTCATCATCTGAGGCAAAATCTATGACTTCTTCTTGTAGATGCAACTGGGCATGGTTAGAGGTAGACGATATGCGTTTCTTGAACACAGGTTTGTCTAATTTCAGAGAGGTTGCATTTTGCAGCTTTTGCTCTGGTTGTTTATCCCTTTTTTCGTCATTGTCATCCATATCAATCAAAGACAAGTGGGAGTTATTTTTCAGTGGCCCTATTGGCTTGTTCAACGCTGACTCGGAAGAAGACGTATTCGAGGAGGGGAGACCGATTTCGAGATCAATCAAATCCTTTTCGCGTTGCGAGAGGGGGTGGTGTGACGTATCTGAGCGTGCTGGTTGTTGTGTGTTGTGGTGCGCAAATTGCGGCATAGCTGACAATGTGGGAGACCTGACCTCGTTTGGAGATTTTGCACCTTTATGTGGAACAGCTTGAGGATCAACCCATGGCGTAGTATTAATATTGGAGACTGCGGTGAAGTGGTGGCCATCCGAAGGACTGGTGGCTGTTTGTGGTGTTGGATTGGACTCCTTGCCAATCCAAGGGTTATTGTTCTTATGAGTGTCAGGTTTTATGTAGTTTGCTGACTTTGTCGATGTGAAATGGACAGGCCGAGACATTTGACGCGCATCCATCCCCGTTGTCGAGGTCGCCATGTCGGTATTGTTTCTGGCGTTACTTGAGAATTGACCCGCGGGATCTGAAATGTATCCACTTTTGGCTTCTGTTAATTCGGGCCCGTGCACCTGAGAAAAACCTTCTGGCATTGAGTTCAGAGCTCCACTTGCAGCAAAAATGTCGTCAGCCAATTTTTCAGCTTCTGTTTCAATGTTTGCTGGCTGTGCATCCCGTGCATCAACTGAACTACTCTTCTGATTTGTTGGATTTTCTTTGACTGCCTCTCCATGTTTAGAACCGCTTGATCCCTTCGACACTTTTGACGAATCGCTAGTTGGCTTTTCAAGTCCCAAGTGTTCTAACGATGGATACCTTTCCTCTGCATCGCCAAGCTGGTCTAGTTCTGAAAACTCATCGCTCTCCTCCAGACTAAATCCCACGAGGGAATTTGGAGACACCAAAACATCCGCGTTGGACTCATCACGCTCGATGGATTTGGGATCGAGTTGATCGCCATGGACTGCCTGTGGAGCATTTTCAACTGGCACTGGCACTGTTTGTTGTAGTTGTGGTTGTGGTTGTTTTTGCGGTTGCAGTTTTTGCTGTTCAACAGGAGGAGCTGGCTCAGGCTGAACTTGGGGCAAAAATGGGTTATGGCCCTCAATTGGATCTCTCAAACGCTGCTGTTGAGCGTACAACTGCTTTTCATGTAGTGCTTCATTCTGCTTTTTTAGTTGATACTCTTGTAACGTTTCAAAGCTGTATGGTCCTAGATTGTAAAAATCCTTTAACCCAAGAGTCTCAAACTTTATGTTTGACAACTTGCAAATCAACACCAACACTTGGACAATGTTTGGACGATATAATGAGTTCTCCTGAAGCATTATGATAATCAAATTTTTCAAGTCACCAGAAAACTGTGGCAATGGAGGAAACAGAAACGAAGCATGCAAAATTGCTATATCGCCATTTGCTTCAAAGGGGGTTGTATAGTAACACAATTTGAAAAGAAAACATCCAAGAGCCCAAATGTCTGCTTTTTCATCAATGGGTTTTGCTCTGTAAAGATCAACCATTTCAGGTGCACGGTATTGAGGCGTTGTGTGGTAAAGTATATCGTGGCTTATGAGTTTGAACTGCTGCAGATCCCGAGGAGGCGCGACTGGAACCGATGTTGAGCCAAAATCGCAAAGTTTAAAGCTTCCTTGTTTGTTAATCAAAACGTTTTCAATCTTGATATCGCGATGGATCAATTGTGTTCTGTGCATTTCGTAGACACCTTGGCAAACGTCCAACATGATCCTGAGAATTTCTGCTTCATTCAATTTGACCTTGATTCTTGCATTCATAAAGTCTAGCAAGGATCCTCCGGGGCAAAGTTCCATTAGAACCAAGACTTGGTAATTGACGTTGTCTAGTCTTTCGGCATGAGAGTCATAATACGAAACAATACTCCGAGCGTTTCGTAAACACTTCATTACTTCCACCTCCTTTCTCAACTGATCTAAGCCATTCTTATCGGGAACTATAACTCTCTTTAAGCAAGCTGTCTTGGTCTCATTCTCTGGATAGTTTATGTTTACTTCGTAAATGTGAGCAAACCCGCCTTCCGATATATACTTGACAATGGTGACCTGGTGCTTTCCTACTTGCAATTTGGTTCCGCCTTGAAGCTTTGGTATATTAGCAATGTTCATTTGGGTGAGACTGGTTGGATGGATTTGCACTTAAATGAATGTTAGAAGAGGGGGGAGGAAAGACGTAAGGCGTAAGCTCGGCGTAGAAGACAAGTGACCAACTGAATCGCTTTCAGAAATCTAAATTTAAAGATTCGCGGGTTTTAATTTGTGTGTGTGGGTGTTTTTTTGATGTGTGCGTGCGGATCGAAATTAGAGAGAGATTCCCAAGTAAAATGCATGTATATTTACACCAACTACTACTAGTACTAGTACTCAAACTCTTCCTTTTGAAGATCCTGCATCTCACCGAATGTGAATGGGATAAACGTTTTCTCCAAACCCGAGGAATCTTTAACTAATTGACACATCTTGTGATCAACGTATTCTTTTAAAAATGTCCTAAACGTAACCTCGTTTGATACAATGAACTCATCCAAACATTGGTTGTATAGTGCTTTCAAATCGACACCAAACTTGACTGTACCTTTCAAGCCTAAGCCTTTTCCGGAAGCGATGTTCTCCATGTTACTTAGCTGATCAGTGAGTAAAATTTTGTACAATTGACGGTGATTATCAGTCAACGATCTCAAAACGAATTTGGCCCCTAAACTGCCAATATATTGCTTAGATTTGCCCATGCTCAAGACATCCTTGAATGATGTCTCAACCGAGTATGTGTGGTACGTAGTCAAGTCATGCCATATCAAGTTCATACTCTTGGCTTTGGACAGATCCCAAAGAAGCGGAGCATTGATATGGTCAATGGATGATAACACCCAAACCTCGGGGATACCCATTAGCTGAGCAAAGAGTCCTTGTATTTTATCCGTCCTGAAAGCCTCCCCATCAAGATTATGCACCACCAATAGCAACTTTGGTCGAAGAATCTCACCAATGGACACGGGCACCCTATTCTTTTCCATCTGATCAACTAGAAATGGAACAGTTTCCGATACGTGTTTTGGAAATTTGTTCTCCTCTTCAGGTAAAAGCACCGACGCAATTTGAAGAGCAATTGCTTTGAAATCAACATTAGGATTGAATCCATTAACAATCAATGCCTTTGGCGGAAGTCCACCGTATATTGCGTCCCACCAACTGCCAAAATAGTCCTCGGCAAAATCATTTAGCACGCTCAATTTTGATCCCACACCGTAAAATATTAGGTTGTAGTTTTGGCTCAACTCAAAACACCACTGGTTGTACAACTTTTTGTGAAGATTGAAGAGTTTATCTTTTTGGTTTTGGCATATTCGTTCACTCTGCTGGATTGCATTGTTAAACTCTGCTTCGCTAACTCGAGGAGCAGCTGCGATTAAGGACTTTGAGTTGATTCTAAACCTCCTATGAAGTTGCTCAAAGTACCCTTCTGGACCCTCCATCGAGAACACTTTCTCATCCAATAGTCTCTCTTGGTTAACCCTAGATGGGTCTCTTCCGTTGAAATATCTTTCCAAGTACAAGCCGTCATCTATATGTCCATTAGAGTCCAATTTAGGCACCGGTAAAGGTTCAAATTTCTCCTTTCCACCCAGTTTATCGCCCTTTTTAACATTGAGCCCACTCACTATGGGTACTCTGGTCCGATCTGAGTACTGGCTAATCAATAAGTTTGCAAATGATTTTTTGGCTACTTTTTGTGCAACAGGTGGAAGTGGAGGTAGTGGCGGTGTGGGCTCCACACTAACGGGATAATTTCGATCAAAGAGCTCGTCATCCTGGTGGAAAATGCTTTTCACTTTTTCAGCCACATTTTGACGTCTCCCCCGTTTTTGTCTGATGTTTGATCTCAGCTTGTCTTTTCTGGAGTATGCCTCCTCCGGCTCCGATTCCTCACGTTCGGAATCTTCTTCTTTCTCCTCATGCAGAACCTCGGAATCGGAGACAAAAGTATCGTCGTCATCAAGATCATCCTCAAGGTATCTCTTTTGAATCCGCCTACCCTTCCTGGTGACAGTGGTCAAGTCTAGTTCAAGCTCGACGTCGCTCCCATAATTCCTATATGAATCCTCTTCAATCGATTCCTTTCTCGACAGTCGTATAATACTCTCAGCCAAAGCCCTATCCTGTTTATCAAGAAAGTCGTCAGAGTCTAGCTCATCGTTCATCAATTTATCGTATAATGTGTAGTGCGCTTTCTTTCTCGCAGACATGTCCAAGTCTACAACGCTCCTCTTTTCCGGAGACCGCAAACCGGCACGGCCATTAGGTGTTCTTGCCGGAGATAGACTTGGCAATCGAGTACATGTAATCAATGAATCAATCAATTCCTTTCTCTTCGAAGGTGATCTAGTAGGGGTGCCGATTGACATTGATACTGTAGAGACGTGAAAAAACAGAGTTCATTTTCTATTTTTTATTTTTTATTTTTTGTTCCTCTTCGGAAGATCTTGTTTTAGTTGCATTACCGCCCCCCCATCTCAACACGAGTCCGTCATGCTCACGTTCTGCCCCCATTGTTCGAATATGCTTATGATAGCGCCTGGTGATGACAATATTAATCGATATTATTGCTCAACTTGTCCTTACGAATTCAAGATCACAGGTTTGCTGATGTATGACCGAAAAAACTTGCCCAGAAAAGAGGTTGATGATGTTTTGGGTGGAGAGGGTACCTGGGACAACGTTGACCAGACGGCGGCCCAGTGTCCAATTGATACTTGTGGTGGAGACAAGGCATACTTTTTCCAACTACAAATTAGAAGCGCGGATGAACCCATGACTACATTCTACAAATGTGTCAAGTGCGGACACAGATGGAAAGAAAACTAGCTGACTCTATTTACGTGTTTTTCTTTTCTTTTTTTTTTGGTGACAGATCTAAGACTGAAGGAGTTCCATGATCTTCGATCTGAGCGAATGGTATTTGATATTTGGGAAATTTTGCGATGGTTGAGACCCGGCGATAGGAAGTTGCATTCAGGCATTGCTTGGTTTTCTGAGAACGATTTTTCAAATACACAACTCGAAGCAACAACAGAGTTGTTTGTTGTTGCCAGGGAGTCCGAGTCGTAATCAGTCGAGCACGCAGACTCCGTATCAGTGTCTAGGTCAACTTTGCAATTGTATCTCTCATGAACTGCGGAAACAATGAGATTGAGGTCTTTGCTTTTATGGTAATCAATAACTTGCTTATACTTTTCCTCTCCCCTGCCTGCTATAATTGATTGTAGTTTGAGATCTTGAGTGCACAATTCTTGCTCTGGCTTGCTCTGACTCCACTGCATTTGACCCTTGAATGCTTTTGGCTCGGTAATGAAATTTTTGACAAAACTGACTTCTTCTGCACACTGTTCAAAAGACCATCGGTTTATTGTGGATACAGGACGCTCCAAAAGTATGCGTGGTGGCTGCCCAAACTTTCGAAAGTTTTCAACATCAAACAAATGTTCGGAAGACGAACAAACTTGGCCAAATACTCGACCTACTGTAAACCCACCCAACCACGACTCTTTTGTTGAAACGCACGGAAACACCAGTTTTGGTTTGAATAGCCTGACAAATTCAATTGACTCTTGATACGACGAATGGCGAGAAAACATGACCAAGAGATTAGTTGGTAGTAGCTCTTTCCCATCAAGCGGGAGGAGCCAAGTCTTGTCGTCGTATGAATAAATCTGATGTCCTGAGCTCAGAACCCGAAGCAAGGTGAGACTTGACGTATCAATATCACAAAGTCTTTTCGGAAGACAGAAACCGGCATAGTCCACGATATTAAAGTCGATGCAGTGTTTGATGGTGATCATAAGTGGGACATCTTTGTACAAATTTCCAACGTTGAAAGTCATAGGTCCTGTGAGCTTGGGGGTGGGCTGCTGGCCTTTGTTTGTATTTAGCAACCGTACGCGCTCAAGTATGGAAGAATCGGCGTCTAGGGTTCCATTGAAATGGTCTAGAACCTGCAACCATATCTCCTCCGAACCAGACACTGCATCGAGGAATGAAAACTCAATCTCTCTGTCAACTGGGTAAAGCTTAAGAAACTCGATGAGAGCCATGATCCCCTCACTGTTGGGCATGATTGTGATATAAGGTTCCCTACGATACGAAAAAGTTGTATCCAAGTAGATTTGGTCGAGTTGTTTCAATCCTGTAATGTACGGGAATAAAAACCTGTTTTTGACGAGTGAGGAGACCCACCATTTCTCCGCTCTTATGTCACCAGTTGCAAGACACGATACACCACTGGTGGCACACTCAAATAAAAACATTGATGAACCGGGACAATGATAGCTCTCCAACATAGTAACTTTCACCGGTGAACGGAAAGTTTGTACTTCAAATGGTTCATTGTATTGCTTCACAATCAAGTACCGTAATTTTTCACTATATCGGCTATCTAGGGCTACGATATCCCTAGTTAACTGGGAACAGTACACGCGACCGCAAAATGAATTCGCCAAAAGACCATTTAAATGATCCAGATGGCTATGCGTTAAAAAGTACACTTCACCTTTGTAGCTGAAACTGTCAACATAGATTCCCGGTATTTCTCGAATTTCACCGTCAAATGTGTTACCCAGTGGTGCCATATTTAATCTTGCAGCCAAAGATCAACGCGTTGCACAATTCCTCTCGTTCTCTTTTTTTTTTCTCTATTATTATTTTGCGGCTTTTGTCATACACTTTTTTTCCAGGAAATTAGCAGCGGATAGGGAGAATCAGTGCGATAGTTTAGTTGAGATTCAATTGTTTTATTTGTTTTAGTGAATCCTGCATTTCATGTATGGCTTCTAAGGTATTTATTGTTCTTCAAAATTGTATACAGTTAGATAAGTAGAACTGGGAAGCTAATGATGATAGAGAATGCGCAATTTGTAACGCCACCACACACTTAAAGAATCTATACTACACCGGGAATAGAAATATCCGGGAGTAGTGATAAAGAGCAATATGCCCCACCCCCGGGGGTGGATTAGACATGAAAGAGTCGGGGAAATGGAAGTGCAACTGGTGACTTGAGGGATCACCTTTTTCACTGCGGAGTTGAGGTCCCGCATGGCAACAATTTGCTATTTTTTTTGATTTTTTTTGATTTTGAGCCAGCAACGATAGCCAATTAGTGGGTTTTGTGGTTTTTGTTTGTGTTACCAGTAATTGAAAGCCTACTGGGGGCAATTTTAAGAGGTTTTGGAAATAGAGGGAGGTTTTGGAGGGAAAAAACGCGAAATTCTGAGTGGTATAATCATTACATGAGCATGCCGTAGAATTCTGCACGACTATATTGTTTGTATAGCGGGTCCCATTGCACAATGAATCGATTCGTGATAGGCATGATCAACCTACCACTAAGACTCAACCTCTTGACTCTGGCCAAACTCTCAATGTAGATGATCTTTGTGTGGTTGAGACCCAACAATTTGAACACAAATAGCATGTAAGCAATAGAAATGCATGTACCTGGTCCATTCAATAAGATAACGTCGGGAGAATGTCGCACGAGTTTTACCGCAGCAACAAATATGGAGAAGATGGTTGTTGGGATAGATGAGAAATACGGCTGGCCCACAGTTCTCGCTCTGGGGATTTGTATGTAACTCCCGTTGCCATTGTTGTAATGTTCTCTTTCTTCCAGTTGAGCTCGATGAAGTGATACAGTATCTCCTGATGAATAAATCCAAGTTCTTTTGATGTTGTGCAAGTCCAATTTGAATACAAGTTTCATCATTTCACCGGTGTGTCCACCAGAGCCCAAAAATATCGACACATGTTTTCCTGTGAGGTGCTTGAGTGATTTTCTCTGGTTGATGTGTTTGGGTAATTGAATAAATGGTGCAGTGCGGAGAACTCGCAAAAGGATGAGCAAGATGGGGATGCACACAGTCACCACCAACGCACAGAAATAGGACTCCAATTGCATTGGATAGAGGGGTGTTACCGTTTTAAATTTTTTATTTTTATTTTTATTTATTTTTATATTTTTTTTACGCGCATTTATTAAAACTCTACTTGATATCTTTCTCAGCCAACTGCTTCATCACTTTATTCACCAAGGCACTTAGTTGCCTCTTGTCTTCGTTGGTTCTTGCCAACGGTTTCTGTTTACCAAAACAAACTCTCATGGGGTAGTTGCTCAATTCCAACAATCCCGCAGTTTTTCTATTCCTATTCAATCCATTTGAGTTTACCGATTCTGCAAACTTTTCAGCAGAAACTCTATCCTGGAAGGTAATGAATCCACATCGCGAGTCGTGATTTAACACAAGACTTTGTACCTTGCCGTGTTCCGAGCAATACTTGGAAAGTAAATACTGAGGAAGATCCGAAGGAAAACCAAAAACAAAGAATGTAGCCAATCCCGGATATTTTCCCGGATCCAACAGGTTCCCAAAGGGTAGTTTCTTCGCCAATTTCGAAATCGGCACGTCTCGTTTGGTCTCAGCCGCGGTTGGCGTAGAGGCAGCTTCGTTATTGCTGAGCTTCTCAGCCAACCGGGCTAGTAGATCCTTGACTCTTTTGCCGTTTTGTGCATCTTCTAGGGACTTCTCCAACTTATCGGCTTCGATCGCCTTCACTTCTTTATTCGCCAGAGCTTTTAATAGAGAAATCTGCTCCAAACCAGCCATTTTCAATGCAGTATCCCGGAGGTCTGTCGGGATCCGGTAATCTCTATCTAGGAGGCAAACCTGACACGCATTCTTGCCTCGGGAGCAAGTGTAGCAGATAACGGTTTTCATTTGTTGCGATGATACCTTGTCGTTTCTCCAACGGTATACAGTGAAAGGGCGTGTACACTGCTTGCATGCCTCCCCATTCTCCTGCTTCACCATTTTGATGAATTTGTTATCTCCTAGACATGTTGAACAGACGAAGAAGCTGTCAGTGCTCATTGTTTGTGGTAGGTAAAACCGTGATGGAGTTTGGAAAGGTGGCGGTTGTTTTTTGGGCGCTACCGCAGAGTTTAACATCTTTCAAAGTCTACCATTACAAAGTTTACCATCTTTCATTTTACAAAGTCTACAATGGTCTTTCCTTCACAAATATTCCGTGTATTAAATCTAAATCTAAACTACTTCTTTTCGTCGGCTTTCTGTTCGGCTTCACCACCACCGATACCTCCTAAGATACCAGCAGCTATATGGCCCGCTCCTCCAAGATGTGCCTTGTCAGCGACTTTGTTTCCAACTAACGATCCAGCGACAGATGCGGCAATTCCTTCTGCTTCTTCTTTGTTTGGCATTGTAAAATCGTGTGAGTTAATTGGACATGGACGAATACTAAGAAGACCAAAGTGGGAAAATAGTCCTCTTTTATATACGACTCTCGAGATATTGTGGTCCTCAAAGATAACTGAAACTGAAATTGTGGGATTCCTGCATGTACTGGAAATTCAAGATTGCTATGCTATTGTGTGTGTGTGTGTGTGTGTGTGTGTGTTTTTTTTTTAAGAATACATGCATACCCGTCATCCATAGGCGTCACACTGAGGCTATAACAGAATAGGGCGAAAGCTTTCCAAGCCGCATAGTTACAACAGATTGTTCCTACCCACGTAATGCTTTTTTCGTGATGGCTACGTGCCCTCCCTTCCTTCCCTCCCCCACCACATCCGTGGCCACACCATCAAACCTGATAATTCCCGCACGACTTTTTTCACATCTTCTCGATCTTAAAAAAAAAAAAACAAAAAAAAAAAAACAGGTCCGTCTTACTCTAATTAACACCAATCAACCATGAATCAAGACATAAGTACGTCAAATCAGCAATTGAGCATTGTGGTTTGTACTAACTCAACCCAGCACAGCCCATAGAGCCATTCCTTAAAACTCTTTTGGCGTCATTGGATGCTCAATACAACAGCGCCGCTCAATCGTTCACCAATGTCGAATCTTATGCAACTCAATTTGGCTCCCCACTTAAGCGAGAGGCGGCAATAATTGTGAATGGAGTCCCTATTGTACCCTCACAGGCGGAAGATGCCAAACTACAGTTTCAAAAAAAATGGTTGGGTATGCCCAATTCGTCACACCAGTTGACAAGTTTCGATTGTCATTTGATACCTGGAACCAATACGTTTATCATTAATTTTGCAGCAAGAGTCAAGTTTGACCAAAGTGGGAAGACAAGGTTAGGTGAATCCGCTGACTTGATCCAAGAAAACTCCATAGTGAAAACTGCGAGACCGATTTGGGGCTCATGGTTTGGCGTGAACGGAAACCTTGTCATAGATAGCAATCTCAACGCGCCGGAAGTTATAAATAGCTTCGATTATAGATTTACATATGTTCCAAAGGATACAAATTTAACAGTATAATGTACAAATTAAGAAAAGAAAGTCTACTTAAGCAATAAGACCTTGTTGAGCTCTTCTTCTGTCTCTTTCTTCGGTAATGGACAATT
>NW_026261448.1:0-127043 GCF_024610275.1 Lodderomyces theae
GACAGAAAAGATGAAACCAACGGCCAAAAACAACACAACCAACGGATCAACGCGTGAACTTAGCAGTTTAACCCAAGTCAAAAAAAAATTGGGTAGCTATATCACAATTTTGTGTCACAGCAAGAGTGGTGACATCACCAACTTTTCACGTGATAAGCATGTGTTTTCGAAGCTCAGTTGACTTAGATGGCGTTTCATATGTGTCAATGCCAACACTCAGACTAAGTAGCTTCCAAGATATGATGAAACTGTTTACTGAGAATAGACAGTATACTCAAGGTAATGGACTGCCTGTTTTGTCGGGAATTCCACTCATACAATTAACTAAGTCGTGTACTTCCACACAATTTTATCTCTATCTCAAAAAACAAATTGGGAAATTAATTTATTGATTTTACATCGCGGCTAATTTTTCATACCAACAAAAGTAGGAAAAAAAAAAAAAAAATTTCAGCTGCTGTTGACTCATTATGAAAAATTTTCTAATACAAATTCCATTGCATTTTTCCCTCTTTCTTTTTCCTTCTTCCTTCTTCCTTCTTCAATTTAAATCTCAAATCCAGCAACCAATCCTCTGGGATACAAACCAACAATGTTGTTGAGAAACAATTTCAATCTTTTATCACATAGGCTCAAAGTTTTACCAAGACCGTCCAATTTGGTTCAAAGACTTGGGCTTGCAACAAGTGCCAATCAGCAAGAAAACAAAACAATTCCTTCGATAAATGACGAGGCATTGAAGTACGCGGGTGGTGACTTGTTGAAGAAATTTAAGGATGAGCACGCTCACAAACTAGTAGATGTCTCAAAGGTTCTTGTTATCGGGTCGGGTGGTTTATCAATTGGTCAGGCTGGTGAATTTGACTACTCAGGATCACAAGCCATCAAAGCATTGAAAGAAGCTAACAAGCAATCTATTCTAATAAATCCAAACATTGCCACAAACCAGACTTCGCATGCGTTGGCCGACGAAATTTACTATCTTCCCGTCACTCCAGAGTACATAACTTACATAATCGAAAGAGAGAGACCAGATGGCATTTTGTTGACTTTTGGTGGACAAACCGGGTTGAATGTTGGTGTTAAGTTGGATAAAATGGGTGTATTTGATAGGTATGGCGTTAAAGTTTTGGGAACTCCGATAAAAACATTGGAAACGTCTGAGGATCGTGATTTGTTTGCTCAAGCTTTGAAAGAAATAGATATACCAATTGCCGAATCCATCGCTGTTGAAACTGTTGATGATGCTTTAAAAGCGGCTGACTCGGTAGGATACCCAATTATTGTTAGGTCGGCGTACTCCCTCGGTGGTCTTGGTTCTGGATTTGCTGCCAACAAAGACGAATTGAGGAACTTGGCAGCTCAATCACTCTCCTTGGCTCCACAAATCTTGGTCGAAAAGTCTTTGAAAGGATGGAAGGAAGTCGAGTACGAAGTTGTTCGTGATAGAGTGGGAAACTGTATCACAGTATGTAATATGGAAAACTTTGACCCATTGGGTATTCACACTGGAGATTCCATTGTTGTTGCTCCATCTCAAACTTTGAGTGATGAAGAGTATCATATGTTGAGAACTGCTGCAATTAAGATAATCAGACACTTGGGTGTTGTTGGTGAATGTAACGTTCAGTATGCATTACAACCAGATGGTTTAGATTTCAGAGTCATTGAAGTGAATGCTAGACTTTCACGTTCCTCTGCTTTAGCTTCAAAAGCTACAGGATACCCATTGGCCTATACAGCGGCCAAGATTGCCCTTGGCCACACCTTGCCAGAATTACCTAACCCTGTCACCAAAACGACTTCAGCAAATTTTGAACCATCATTGGATTATATTGTGACAAAAATTCCTCGTTGGGACTTGTCGAAGTTCCAACATGTAAAGCGTGATATTGGATCGGCTATGAAGTCAGTGGGTGAGGTTATGGCAATTGGTAGAAATTTTGAAGAATCTTTTCAAAAAGCAATCAGACAAATTGACCCATCATACATTGGGTTCCAAGGAGACCATTTTGATAACTTGGATGAAACTTTGCAAAATCCAACTGATAGAAGATGGTTAGCCGTTGGACAAGCATTGTTACATGAAAATTACTCAGTTGAAAAGGTTCATGACTTGACAAAGATTGACAAATGGTTCTTGTACAAATTGATGAACATTGTTAACATGTATCGTGAATTGGAAGCCGCTGGTGAATTGTCAAATATCAATAGTGATTTGATGAGACGTGCCAAGAGGTTGGGATTCTCTGACAAGCAAATAGGTCTCTGTGTTGGTGCACCAGAGTTGGAAGTTAGAAAAGTAAGGAAAGAATTTGGAATCATTCCATTTGTTAAGAAGATAGATACATTGGCAGCTGAGTTCCCTGCTAATACCAATTACTTGTACACAACATACAATGCCACCAGCTCGGACATTGATTTCAACGATAAAGGAACATTGGTGTTGGGTTCGGGTGTTTACAGAATAGGTTCGTCTGTCGAATTTGACTGGTGTGCTGTTTCTACTGCACGTGCTTTAAGAGAAAGTGGTAAAAAGACAATCATGATCAACTATAATCCCGAAACTGTTTCTACTGATTTTGACGAAGTTGACAGGTTATACTTTGAAGAGTTATCTTTGGAAAGGGTATTGGACATCTACGAATTAGAGCACTCAGCTGGTGTTGTTGTTTCAGTTGGAGGTCAGTTACCTCAAAACATTGCATTATCGTTGCAAAACAACGGCTGCAATGTTCTCGGAACTAACCCCGAAGACATTGATAAAGCCGAAGATCGTCATAAATTTTCCCAAATCCTTGATTCCATCGGGGTCGATCAACCAGCATGGAAGGAGTTGACTTCTATCAAAGAGGCTGAAAACTTTGCCGATGAAGTTGGGTATCCAGTTCTTGTTCGTCCTTCATACGTTTTGTCTGGGGCCGCTATGTCTGTTATCAAGAGTAAAGATGAGTTGGATGCAAAATTATCAAACGCTTCTAAAGTTTCACGTGAGCATCCTGTTGTTATCTCGAAGTTTATTGAAGGGGCCCAGGAAATTGATATTGATGCTGTTGCTAATGAAGGTCAAGTATTGGTCCACGCTGTTTCGGAACACGTCGAGAATGCAGGTGTCCATTCTGGTGATGCTACCTTAGTCTTGCCACCACAAAACTTGTCTCCTGTTTTGTTGAACCGTTTAAAAACTATTGCTGATAAAGTGGCTGAAGCATGGAAAATTACTGGACCTTTCAATATGCAAATTATCAAGAATGACCAGAATGGCGCTCTTGATGATGAAAACTGTGAATTGAAGGTTATCGAATGTAACATTCGTGCATCTCGTTCTTTCCCGTTCGTGTCCAAGGTA
The DNA here is from genome assembly GCF_024610275.1 of Lodderomyces theae. Taxonomy (NCBI): domain Eukaryota; kingdom Fungi; phylum Ascomycota; class Pichiomycetes; order Serinales; family Debaryomycetaceae; genus Lodderomyces; species Lodderomyces theae. The sequence continues at coordinate 3,350 of NW_026261448.1, forward strand.
CTTGGTATCAATTTCATAGATGTCGCAGTGAAGGCTCTCATAAAAGAAGGTGTTCCTCAACCAGTGAACCTCATGGCTCAACAATATGACCGTGTTGCAACCAAAGTGCCGCAGTTTTCATTTACCAGGTTAGCAGGAGCAGATCCATTTTTGGGTGTCGAGATGGCTTCTACAGGAGAAGTCGCTTGTTTCGGTAGGGATTTACTTGAGGCATACTGGACTAGTATACAATCAACTATGAATTTCCATGTGCCATTACCTGGACAGGGTATTTTGTTTGGTGGTGACTTGACTAATGACAAACTTGGAAATGTAGCCAAGGAGCTATCAGGATTGGGTTACAACTTTTACACAGCTAGTCAACCGGTTGCGGATTATATTTCAAAGTATGTCTCCGAGCCAGTCGAAGTTATTGAGTTCCCCAAAACTGATAAACGTGCTTTGCGTGAAATTTTTCAAGACAAGAACATTGGCGCTGTGTTCAACTTGGCCAAAGCCAGAGCTCAAGATTTGTTGGATGAGGATTATGTAATGAGAAGAAACGCCATTGATTTTGCCATCCCATTGTTCAATGAGGCCAATACATCCCAGTTATTTGCCTCTTGTTTGAAGGTTAAGATTCAAAACAAGACCAAGTTCGACGAAGTTCCTGCAACTGTTGTTGTGCCGGAGGAAGTTCAAAGATGGAGTGAATTTATTGGCGGTAAGCCTGTATAATCTATTTTGCTTATAGAATAGCGTAATATAACTAGACTGTAGCCAAAGATCTCATGTGTAGTGATCAAAAAGATCTCGAAATCAAAGGACAACAACGGATTAAATGTTCCAAGAGATGAATGCAGACAAACGATTGTAAATAAAGTGCTTACCATTGATTGATGAGTATGGTGCTATTAACTTCGCGTCATGTCTTCCAGGTCAAGAAATTGATCCTGTTGTTGCCCTCCGCTATTAAATGAGAGCAATCCGAAATCGGCAGTAATTGCGAAATTTATTTTTTTTTTTTAGACTTTCGAGGCGGGAAACACAGAACTCATTGAGGAGTATTCAAGTAACGTGGTTTAGGACATTTCTCATCTACAAAGTTTTCCAATCTTGGCTTGGCATACCTGATGGCAAGATACTTTGATTCCCATTTTGTGGTTAAATACGCACCCATCCAAGAAATCGCGCATATGTGTAATAATAGTTCTTTGAAAGTCTACTGTTGTCTTGATGTACATTGCACTGGAGTTCAGATGAAATTGTGACAACTTTTCACATAATGGTGTGTGTGATATATTTCATTTGCTATGGTTCCCAAGAATAAACTGTGCTGAACATGCATACATGCGGTTGGCATTCCAGAACAAGTATCAAGGAAGAGGAACAAGACTGCAGTGCCTTGCTAAATTAGTACTTACCAGATAGCATCCCTTTACAAGAAGTAGGTAATCTCCTAGCAAAGGGAGAGGGGGGGTGCAGGAGATGGAAAAGATAAAAGTCCTTCAAACCAATTGTATCACAAATGGTAGATCAAGAAATTATCAAAAAAAGAAATCTTCAAATTTTCTTGTCGTTTCAAACATTGTGTGAAAAATTTATGCAACCTCTATTGTTAGTCCGAAACTCAAGAGAGAAGTATTTACGTGGAAAAGAAGCTGATTGGCTGGCTGTTCAGTTTTGAGTGGTTAATCCCAAACCTTGATGTTTCCTTTTCCCGTTTGCATACACTGTTTACGAATTTCTTGAACAATCAAAGTGTATTGCCGTATTGTTACAAGCTCGCTGAGGTGCAAAATGGAATTTCAATTGCTGAAGAATGCGTTTGTGGATGAGTGCATAGTGAAAATACCCCAATGCTACTATAAAATCTACTAAATTTCCACCAAAATAGCTCCTGCAAATGTTGCAAGTGCTATCTTACTTAACTTCAAAGAGCTCAGTTTATCATCTCATCAAAAATAAGAAAAAAGATGGATCGAGTTGAAACGGCCAAGACCGAAACTTATGAGGAAACCGGAACGGATAACAAGACAAACTCTGGGGACGAAGGTGACATTGCGACACAATCGATACGAGAAAAGGAGGCTTTAAACACAACCACCAAGTCGATCGGTATTAGGAGAGCTGAAATTTTACAATTGCAATACCAGAGTCCAGTCATGAGGGTAATCTTTTTTATCAGCATCTTTTTGCTTGCATACGGGTATGGATTGGACTCAACCGTGAGAGGAAACTTGCAGTACTACGCAACTTCTTCATACCTGCAGCACTCATTGTTCACCACTGTCAATGTCATGCAATCGGTGATTAGCGCAGCAGCGCAACCATTTTACGCTAGGTTATCTGACAACTTTGGGCGATTGGAGTTGTGTTTGTTTGCAATTGTCTTTTATTCCATGGGGACTGTGATTATGTCCCAAGCTTATGACATAAATAGATTTGCTGGCGGCTCAGTCATCTACCAAATAGGTTTCACCGGAGTCATGATTATGTTGCAAATTATTTTGGCTGATTTTTCAAATTTGAACTGGCGTTTGCTATGTTCATTCATACCAGCATTGCCGTTTATCATCAACACTTGGGTTGGTGGTGTTGTTGTAGCTTCTGTTTTGGCCCACTATTCGTGGAATTGGGGCATTGGTATGTGGGCTTTTATCTTTCCACTCAGTTGTGTCCCTTTAATTTGTTGTTTTATTCACATGCACATCAAAGCTAGAAAGACACAAGAATGGCAGGAGTTGGCCGAAGAGTATAGCAACCAGAAGCATCCCAAAACCACTTTACGTTATTGGGGAGCATTAGGGAGAGACTTGTTTTGGGACTTGGATGTGATAGGGCTACTCAATGTGATAATCATCTTGGGATTCATTTTGGTGCCATTTACCCTTGCTGGAGGCGCCACTTCGAAGTGGGCAAGAGCGTCAACAATTGTTCCTTTGGTCATTGGTGTGGTGTTCATCCCCATTTTTGTCATATGGGAAGCAAAATTTGCCAGATCCCCAATTATGCCGCTACCTTTGATGAAAGATCGTGGTGTCTGGGCAGCATTGTTGGTTGCTGTCTTTATCAACTGGATTTGGTACATGCCCAATGACTTTATGTATACCGTTTTGATTGTTGGTATGAATGCTAGCGTTAAAGCAGCTACGAGGATTACGTCATTGTATTCATTCGTGTCAGTTATCGTGGGACCAATCTTGGGATTGGTTGTAGTTCGTGTTCGAAGATTGAAAGGGTTCATCATTTTTGGATGTGTTTGCTGGGCCGTAAGTTTGGGAATCTTGTTACATTTTCGTGGAGCCAATGATGGAGTGGAGAGCCAAAAGTATCTTAATGGTGTGATAGGTGGATTGTGCTTGATGGGTTTTGGAGCAGGATTTTTCACTTATTCCACACAAGTCAGTATCAGCACTGTTACTAATCATGAGTACATGAGTGTTATCATTTCAGTTTACTTGGCCAGCTACTGGATTGGTTCTTGTTTGGGTACTTCCATCAGTGGAGCTATTTGGACAAACAAAATGCATGGGGTCATATTGACCAAGATGCAAGAGATGAATATAGCCAACGCCACAGAATTGGCTTTGTCAGCGTACAATGCACCGTTTGAGTTCATTGTGGAAAACCAGTGGGGTTCGCCAGCAAGAATTGCAGTAGTTACAGCATATGCTCACGTTCAAAGATATCTATGCATTGCTGGGTTAGTTCTTTGTTTCCCGTTGATTATGATTACGTTTTTGTTAAGAGACCACAGACTAGACTCGGTACAATCCTTGGAAATGGATCATGATCATGAAAAAGGAGTTGTCAGAGACGGCAGAGTTGTGGTGAACAACTACGACGATGATATCTTGGTGAACAAGTTGAAATCTATTTTCAACATTGGAAAACGATAAACTAAAACGTAATGGGGTAATGGTACGTAAGGATGTACATGGTTTTACAAGTTGCAAGGAATAATTAAGTGTAAAGATCTATCCTGGACACTCTTATTGCATCACGTGCGTTGGATTCTTTGTCACAGGAATTGCAAAAAATTTGTTTAGAAATCTGACAAATTCGTGTTTGCCGCTCCAAATTATGTTACGAATCTCTCTCTCTCTCTCTCTCTCTCTCTCTATTGTAATAGTGGATATTGATGCCATCAGATGTAATATAACCTTCGATAAACTCAGTACTTATAGGTTCGATATATCTCATGTATTCTAGGCGTAGGCAAGTTCAATTTCATTACCCGAAGATTGCTCTTGTACACAGCCCATTGCATGCTATAGTCGGACAATTGTGAATATAGTGTCAAGTATCAAATGGAAGCAGTACTCAGCGTATGTTGAAAATGCCCTTTTATATACAAAAGAGTAACACAATTTTGAGGTCGCAAACTTGCAAACTGCGAAATCCCGCCCAAAGTAGAAGAAAAAGAAAAAAAAAAAAAAGAAATTCACATCACACAGAAAAATTTCGCCTCTTCAAAAAATCAACAATCCACACAAATCTTAAACGAAACAAGACCCACAACCACAGCACATAACCTTACAAGTAATTGTTAATCAAAATATTACCCCCATTATACACGCACTGCTAAGACTGACGTGGTACTTTTTCTTTTTTTTTTTTTGTTCTTTCTTTCAACACTATTCCAACTCAACCGGCCCCGGTCTCATTTAAAGAACAACAATGGGACAAATTCTATCACAACCAATTACTGAGAAACACTCAGAAGAAGGCCAAGACAAGTACTTGGCGTATGGTTTGTCCAGTATGCAAGGTTGGAGAATCAATATGGAGGATGCCCATGCTACAGTATTAGACTTGAATAAATTTAGTGATGATGAAGATGTTGCCAGTAAAGATGAGGGGGGCAGAGATGATGACGATGATGATAGTAATGATAAAGAGGCGGATAGTAAAAAGGAAACCAACCATTCATCAGTCAACAAACATGAATCAAAGGCGAGCCAGGATGAAAATGCCGACTATGTCGCGTTTTTTGGTGTCTATGATGGACATGGTGGGGAAAAGGCTGCCATTTTCACAGGGGAACATTTGCACAAAATTATTAGAGCCACATCTCTGTACCAAGGAAAAGACTACACCAACGCATTAAAGCAAGGATTCTTGGATTGTGACCAGGCCATATTGAAGGATATCTACATGCGTGATGACGATAGTGGATGTGCTGCAACCACGGTACTCATTACCCCTGAACGTATCTTTTGTGGTAATGCCGGAGACTCGCGTACCATAATGTCCGTCAATGGAGTCGCAAAAGCCCTATCATTTGATCACAAGCCTTCTTTGGAAGGGGAAAAATCGCGTATAATGGCTGCTGGTGGATACGTTGATGCAGACAGAGTCAATGGTAATTTGGCTCTTTCGCGATCGATTGCCGATTTTGAATTCAAGAAATCGGTTGACCTTCCTCCGGAAGAACAAGTTGTTACGTGTTACCCCGACGTGATTACTCATCAAATAAACTTAGACCAGGACGAGTTTGTCGTGTTGGCATGTGATGGTATTTGGGACTGTATGCACCCTCAACAAGTGATTGATTTCATAAGGAGGGCCATTCGTGAGGATAAACCACTTGAGAAAATTTGTGAGGAGATTATGGACCTTTGTTGTTCTCCAACTTCTGATGGTTCTGGTATAGGTTGCGATAACATGTCCATAGTAATTGTGGCTCTATTACGCGATGGAGAAGGTATTGAAGGATGGAGGAAAAGGTTGACTGAAAGAATTGGCGACAAGGATTTTGGGGATTCGTTTTTGAAACCAGAACATCCAAGATGTGGAAGAATCGAAGATGGGGGCGAAGAAGAGGAGCCCGAAACTGGTGCTACAATTTCTTTAGAGCAGTTGTTGGCAGGTAATGCTGTTACGACTGAAAACGGAGTGGTTTATTTGGATACAGCCTCGGCCCAGTCGTTGTTGGAGAGATTTAAATAGAAATAGCTTGATAATAGGATTTCGTATTTGTTTGAACATAAAAATTGTTTTTAGTTTTGAGGCATTACTCTATATAAATCTTGGACCCCAAATGGAACCACTGGATGGTGTCTGAGGCTGCGAGGGTGTATTACTGGTGTTTGTCGTCGCACCAGGTTGGAAAAAATGCTGCTGCTGTTGATGATGTTGTTGTTGAGGTATGGGATTACTTTCCAATTGTGCCAATGGTGGCGTAGATCGCACGTCAACATACGATCTGTTATTACTTGTTCTCAACAATGCAGCGGCAGAGCTTCCAGCTGACACGTTTTGAGCCAATTGTGGTGGTGGTGGTTGAGGTTGTTGGTAAAAACTATGCTGTGTATAAGGTCTTTGATGATAAGGGACAACCTGAGGTTGTTGTTGCTGTTGTTGTTGCTGCTGCTGTTGTTGTTGTTGTTGTTGCTGAGTAGGAGTCGATGTTTGCTGTCTCAATCTGGGCATCGGTATTGCTGATTGAGAATGAGAACGTAACAACTCAGGAGGGTTTGCCAATTGATTAAGGTTCATCATAGAGGTTGAATGAAGTGGTTGTTGACGTGTTTGTCCAGGAGCAATGGAAATGTGTCCCGGTTTTCTTCTAATAATGATCATGCCGTTGTCAAAAAGTTCCAATAAATTTAAATAGTTGCAGATATATGAAATTATTTTGCGTTGTGTAATATTCAAGTTTAATGGTGATATTGCCAATTCAAAAACCGTTTTCGAAACGTCATCGCGATAAAGCACCAACTGAGTGTATAGTTCTAAAATTTCCGGGTCATTAAAGTTGAGTTCGGGTGGTGTAAACAGTGAACACCCAAATGGTAAATTCAATAAAATTCTTTCTTGTGAAGTTGATGTACCAGCAACACTAAGATTTTTTGTTGCCGCAGTTGTCGAAGCTTGCGATACCAACGATGCCAAAGATGCATTGGATGCTGATCTGTGCTGTTCTTCCAATTGCCCTCTTTTTTCCCTCTTTTCACGTTCAATCCTTTCTCGTTCTTGAGCAGGCAACATTTTCTTGTACTCGACTCTCAACTTTCTCCCACCAATTTCTCTTCCATTAAGTTGATTCACAACAAGTGATGTCTCATCAGTTGAGGTGAAATTGGCAAAGGCCAAACCTCTAAACACCCCATTATCAAAATGGTAATTAAATGCATAAGGCAAGGGCAAATTAAGTTTGGTCATAACTTCCAACAACTGTTCTTTTTTGATAGCAAATGGAATATTTTTAATTACTATTGCAGTGGGGATTAGTTCATCATCATCGGTTGTGTGGTCATTGTTTTCGTGAGCGTCATTATCGTTAGGTTTCGTCTCGTCATTAATTGGCTTCTCCAAGGACTTGTCCAAATCGTCAAGGGTTTGCTTCTGTTGCTGTTCTACCCATGGGCCTATCGAAGTGGAGCTAGGCTGGTTAAGCCAGGAACTTTGTATGTCTTTGTTCATAAGAGTGTTTGGGGTATAACTCTTTGTATTGAAAGGCGTTGAAGATGAAGAATAACCCGAAGCAGAAGATAGCGAAGATAAGGAAGGACGACGCTGTACCACGTTGTCGATTTGATGGGTAGATAAAGCTCTAAAATCCATTGGTATCTGATTTGCTAGTGGTTTGTATAGATTCCCCCCTCGTCCTAAAGGTTAGTTTTCGAGAGAATTGTCGCTCGGTTGTTACTGTTTATGTTGTTGAATCGGAAAGAAAAGGGAAAAAAAAAAAATAAAAAAAAGAAAAAAAAAAAAGAAAAATGAACTATGCGTGTGTCTACCAATTCAGGTCCTCCACATACAATTACTAGTTTTCATTCTCTGAAAAATTTTGGACACTGGCAAATATTGGGTAGCATCCTTAACTACGACAAACAAAGCAAAAAAAAAAAACCGGATTACGTGTAGAAATGTAGAGAGACAATCCAGGGAGCTAATTTCATCAAATTCAAATGGTATGTCTTCAACATGTTGATGTTTCCTCTTTCCAATCTTCAATACTAACCGAATTCAGTCCTCCTCGTCCTCAAGTCAAGCCCCAGGTGGTTTGAGAAGTGCTGTTAAGAGAAAGTCCACTGCTGATAAGAAAGCTCAGACATCAAATGCTACTCCATTGAGCACTAGGTCAGCAGGAGCTGGTGGGAGCTCCTCCACCATGATGAAATTGTTCACTGATGAGGCTCAAGGTTTACGCGTTGATCCGTTGGTTGTGTTGTTTTTGGCCGTTGGTTTCATCTTTTCTGTCATCATCTTGCATGTGTTTGCCAAATTGACTGGAAAATTCACATAAAGAGGAAGGGTCACTAGAGTGTGTTGAAAAAATTATCTACATGTGTATTAATAGGTTATTTACAGTGTCGGACAAGTCGTCTATATGTACGTGTAGCTTGCTCTCCTGTGGCTGCCCATCTCTTCTCCTGCCTCTCACCTCAATGTCCACCATTGGAAACCTCTTTCCCAAGATCACAACCATTGGTATACCCATCATGTTAGATTGCTTCACCTTGAGCCCTAGCGATTCATCTCGGCCATCCACTCTATAGTCAAATTGCATCCTTGAGTACGCCTCGCTCAACCCGGTATCCTTTGTTGCCTCAACAACAGTCACCTCCCATGGCGCAATGCTTCTGGGCCACCGCAACCCCTCATTGTCTCTGCTGATCTCGGCTATTGCTGCAACAATTCGACTGACCCCTATGCCATAACACCCCATCATTACCTGTTTGTTCACAACTTTGCCATTCTCGGGAACATCCACACTCAACCCCAATGGTTTCGAATACTTGTCACCTAGATAAAATGTGTGCCCCACTTCGATAGCCCTCTGTTCTCTCAATGTCCCTCTCTCGCACTCTCCACAAACTTCTCCCGCTTCCGCAAGTACTATGGGCACATCTGTCAACGTGGTAATCATCGACCGGTTGTGGAAGTCCACTGGGAAATCTGGGAAATTGGACCTCGAATTCAACCGCGCATCCATCACTCGAACAACTCGTTTGGACAATTCGTCAACTTGTGAAAACTGCTCAAACACATGCTCTTCAGGCACTCCAAGTGCAATATCAGGCACTTCGACCTGGACAAACTTTGGTTCAAGTGTTCTGCCCGTGGGATAGTATGCGCATACCAACGTCGTCTTGTCCATCGTGAGGAAATACTTTACTGACACATCTCCGCCGGCAGACACTGCCTCTTGAGGAAGTGACAATGTTTTCTCTTGGTTTGACACATGCCCACAAGAATCACAACTAAACACAGCATCCTCCCCAGTAGCATTCAAGTAGTGCCATTCATGGCTCATATCTCCTCCGATATCCCCGCTGTCTGCTTGCGCCTTCACATACGGCACTCCCAAATCGTCAAATATCCGATGGTAAGCCCCAACAACTGACTTGTAAGTCTCCAATGCCCTCTCCTCGTCCAAATCGAACGAGTATCCATCCTTCATCAAAAACTCTTTTCCTCGAAGTAGTCCCCCTCTCGGCCTTTTCTCATTCCGAAACTTTTCTTTGATTTGGTACAATCTCAACGGCAACTGTTTATAACTGTCCAATGCCTGTTTGGCGTACTGCGTGATTTCCTCTTCACACGTTGGAACAAGCAAGTAATCTGGATCATGGTCACCATTCACTAGCTTGAAGACCTCAGACTGGTTCCATCGGCCAGTCTTTATCCATCCCGTCTTGTACGATAGTAGAGACAAACTCAACTCTTCAAACTGCACACTGTCCATATGTTTTCTGATGATTGCATTGACCTTGCTCTGGATGAGAAGCCCTGTTTGTGACCAATTGACTAGCCCGGAGCGAGGGTGCGATACGATCCCTAGCCGCGTGAGAAGTTCCAGTGTGGGCACAGTTGGCTCCAACTTGAACTTGGCAAGTTGGTTTCCGTATAGCTTCGGAACTCGGCGAATCATGAGCTGAATACAGAAGATCCATCCATCCAGTACCAAACACAGATTTTCGCTACCAATTACATTTTCTTACAACAATGTCTTCTCTACACAACTGCAATATACTGTGCTTCATTTATTTATATCTTACTGTGTCTACTTAAACAATTCACTCAACTTGCTCTTAACGTCATGGTACACATCGTCACCATACGATTTCAAGTGTTCCAATGACTTACCAAAATCCTCTTGAGCTTTGGTCAATTTCTTGTTCTTTTCTGGGTCGTTGGCCAAGTCATTGCTCAACTCTTGAAACTTCTTGTATGCTTCATTGTACTGCTGCACTGCCTTTTGTCTCTGTACTTGGAAAGACTCATTGGCCTGGTCCTTAGTTGAACTGAAAACCTTGCCCAAGTTCTCGTACTGTCTGTTGAGTTCATTTACTGAGGCATCATACTGCTTGTTGAACTCCTTGCTTGCTTCGTCCAACTTTTGGTTTGCAAGTGATACGAGGTCATCTTTTTTGTCTTGAGCTTCATCGGCCTTCTTGTTTCCCCAACTGAACCATGAGTTCTTTTCCTTTTCAGCGTCAGCCTTAACTTGGTCGGCTTTCTTGTTTCCCCAAGCACTCCATTCATTCTTCTTTCTCTCAGCTTCGGCTTTGGCCTCGTCCGCCTTGTCAGATCCCCAGTTGAACAACTTGTTCTTTTCATGTTCAGCATCTGCCTTGGCTTGCTCTGTCTTCTTGGATCCCCATGAAACCCATTCATCCTTCTTTTGCTCGGCCTTATCCTTGGCCTCGTCTACATCACTCTTACCAAACCAATTGCCAAAAATGGGCTTCTCTTTCACCTCTGGCAAAGCACCAGCAGACGAAATTTGAGTTTCACCAGTCTTGACTGAATTGGTTCCAAGACAGTTCACAAAATCAATGTATTGTTGCATACCTCTCTTGAAAATAGACTTTTCATCTTCTGGAGTGGCAGCATCCTTGACTGATTTCCTGTAGTCCTCCTTGTTTTGGTGAAGCTTTTGATAGGTGTCAGACTCCTTTACTGATTCGGTGATTGAGTTGGTCTTCTTGTCCAACTCCTTCTTTCCTTGTTCAATCTTTTGCGTCAATTTGTTGTTCCACTCGTGTGCTTTTTGGTCAACTTTGGCAGTTTGTTGTGCCAATTGTTGGTGTTCTTTTCTAGGCAAGATACGTTCAACATTTTGGTCGTAGTAGTAGACCCCACCAGCAATTGCAGCAGCCCCTAATAAGTATTTTCCAGCAGACATGTTAATTGTAAATCAATGGGTTGTAACCAAGGCTGTGTGATATAACAAGTAAAAGTATAGGTCTCGAGAATCAAACAGAAACAGAGAGATGATTTAAAGTGGTTTATATAACAATTGGAAATTGGGGTTCGAGTATTAGGAGAAAGACATATATGGTTTTGTGTATGTCACACTTGCCCATTAATTTTATGTTTGCTATTTGTTAACAAAAACATTTTCAAAGTTGGGCTCCCTTTTGAACAGCGAACCCTCGAGCAGCTAAGAGTCGGTTATCTATGTGCAGAAGCTTTCAGAAATCAAGAGCATTCAAAGGAGGTCAGTTGCCAAAGATTACTGAACATGTCGACCATTGTACGGAAGTCCATCCCAGTCCATAATTAACTGTCAACGACAAGAGCAATGTTTGCTGAATTGCAAATGATTTCCAATTTCGTTGATCTTTGTGTAACATTATACGGTGAGAGTTTATTGGCCTACGTAATAGACTTCGTGAAGACCAGAGCGACTAATTGATAAGTAGTACAAATATATAAGCTGTATCTGTTAAAGAAAAATCCGGTTGGTGGAGCACTAAGATGAACAATTAAGGGATCCTACTTGAAAAATCTTTTTGATTCAAATCTTGAGATCTTGCTACTGGGTTTTTGCACCGATTTTTTTTGCTGAAAATTGTCTCTTATTTGTAATTTCATGTTTTCGAAGACGACGATTTGATAATTGAGAATAAACACAGAGTAGCCAAAAAATTATTTACCACTTTCTGTTGTGCATTTTCGTGAGGGCTTAGTTAGGTTTCTGTGGTCCACGGTTTGATGTTTAGCCGAACGTTGTACACGTGATCCAAGATTTATCACCATCTTTGTGTATCTTTAAATGATGTGCCGCTACCACTTTTAATTAATTAATTTATCTTATGTATGTATGTATGTATGCAACAGAGTATGTAATTTATGTTTTTGCTTTGATAACGAAGAAGGAGAATTTTATATTAAAGCCCAAACAGTACTTTCCGCCTTGCAGATTAAAATTTTCAATCACAACGTCGACAAATCTCATTCGTTCATTTCATTTCTAGCATATCTGACAAGAAATCTTAGCTCTTGTGACACATCATAGACAATACTGGAAAACATAATACGTGGGAAAAACATGAGTTCATACTCCAATCGAGGGAAGCTTTTTCAGAATTTGAGAAAAAGTTCAGGAAAAATTGTGCCTACATTTCAGGACCGTGATGATTTTTCTCTAGAAGCCACAGTTGAATCTACAGAAGCCACAACTTCTCCAACGAATAATATTCTCAATCATGCACACTTTGACAATTTTACCAGTCCTAAAAATAATGAACAGGCAAAGTCAACTGGAAAGTCTTCTAATAGAATTCGGAATTATTCTATCAGCGAGGCATTCAATTATACTAATAATCTGACCAATCCCAATTTTGACATAAGTGGACGAAGCTATGTTAGTATGAGCCATCGACCAAGCATACTCGAAAGCACTGGGTCGCCTCAAGTCAACACTGGTGCCGAAGTGCACGAGCAGACTGCCAACCTTGCCAACATTGGTGTTGTGGATAGTGAAGAACGAGATGGAGATGAGGATGGAGCTGAGGATGGAGAGGGCGGTGACGATGTGTATGATACAAGCATTCCAGAAGAGGCCATAGATGCTGGTGAACCCCAGTACCAGAAAACGAGACTTTCGCCACTTGGAGGATACGAAAGATCTTCGTCGTCGCCAACCTACTCTAGCATAACTCCTTTACTCGGTGAATCGCGTACTAACTACACTACTGATGACGAAGAGGGCACAATAGGCGTACATCAACAACCCAATGTTTCAACAAGTCAGAAACCGACGGACTCCAAGAGGATATCAACGGCACCACATGGTAAACCATCCAGTGCGGAAAAGCAACCTCAGCCAAGTCGTCTACATCAATTACTATTAAAGCCATTTCAGTTTATTCCAGGGGTGTTTTTGGGAACTTTGTTAAACATCTTGGATGGGTTGTCCTACGGGATGATCATGTTCCCCATAAGCGAGCCTATTTTTGCCGCGTTAGCTCCAGCCGGGCTTTCGATGTTTTACATGTCGTGTATAGTATCCCAGTTGGTATATTCGCTAGGTGGATCCGCGTTCAAGGCAGGTATTGGATCGGAAATGATTGAAGTTACTCCATTTTTCCATACGATGGCACTTAGTATTGTCAAGCTGATCCTGTCCGATAACTCTGTCGAAAATCAGAAGGATGCTATAATAGCAACAACCATTGTCTCGTATGCAATTTCATCTATTGTGACGGGGTTGGTATTCTTCTTACTAGGAAAGTTGAAATTGGGTGTTTTGGTTGGGTTCTTCCCTAGACACATTCTTGTCGGATGCATTGGAGGTGTTGGCTACTTTCTCATAGCCACTGGTATTGAAGTATCGTCAAGGTTGGAAGGAGGGCTCACCTATAATTACGAAACATTCAAGTACTTGTTTTACAACCACACTACATTTTTGGAATGGACATTGCCGTTGGTGTTGGCCTTGCTTTTGGTAGTCCTACAACATAGAATACACAATTCGTTACTAGTGCCAGGCTATTTCATTGCCGTGTTTGCTATATTTCATTTGATAGTGTTGATTATTCCCTCGTGGAGTTTGAACGATGCTCGGAAGATGGGCTGGGTATTCCCCGCAGTCGAGGACGATCAACCTTGGTTTGAGTTTTATGAGTTGTACAAGTTCCAATTGGTGGATTGGTTTTGCATTGTGAGACAGATTCCAACAATGTTGGCTCTAACATTTTTTGGAATCTTGCATGTGCCTATAAATGTACCTGCTTTAGCTGTCTCGATTGGGATGGACAATGTTGACGTTGACCGAGAGTTGGTGGCACACGGGTACTCGAATGCAATCTCGGGTCTTGTAGGATCGATTCAGAACTATTTGGTGTACACCAATTCAGTCTTGTTCATTAGGGCCGGCGCAAATGAGAGGCTTGCTGGTGTTATGTTGGCTGTGGCTACAGGGGCTGTAATGATTGCTGGACCAGTGGTGATCGGTTACATTCCAGTTTGTGTTGTCGGTGCATTGATCTACTTGTTGGGATACGAGCTTCTCAAGGAATCAGTATGGGACACTATTGGAAGATTGAGGAAGATTGAGTATTCAACCATTCTAATTATTGTGGTGACAATGGGAGCAGTTGACTTTGTTGCAGGAATAGGTATTGGTATATTGTTAGCATGTTTGTCCTTTGTTGTTGAAGCTGCGAGAACACCAGTGGTGCAAGGTATTTACTCTGGCAGTGTTGCAAGATCAACTGTCTTACGCCATCCCAAACAGCAAGAGTTTTTGAAGAATGTCGGTGATCAAATTTGTATAGTCAAGTTGCAAGGAACGATATTCTTTGGATCAATTGGCGGAGTGGAGGAGGAGATAAGGTTGATTTTCGAAGCCGACAAGTTTGACAAAATGCCAGTCAAGTTTTTGATTATTGATATGCATGGTGTTATATCGTTGGACTTTTCTGCCGCTGAAGGATTTAGGAGGATTTTGAACTTGGCCAATGAGTTCAAAACGCAATTGGTGATATCTGGAGTAAGCGAAGATGACGATACTATCCAAGGATTACGCGATGCTGGTCTTTTCGAAAATGGTGAACAAAATGAGGGTTCACACCCACCAATTGAACTATTCAGCTCATTGAATTACGCATTGGAGTGGTGTGAGAACTCGTTCTTAAAGACGTATAAGAGTTTGAAAAAGGGCAACCCGTTGGATCCAGTGACTCGCCACACATCGTCAAGGTCGGTTCCTGGAGCTAAAAACAATTCAACGAGCTCAAACACGATTGTGAACCTTGGAAGCATGGCTAGGTCTTCATCGATTCAATCGCCCTCTTCTTTTGGCAATAAATTGTTTAACCAATTTGGAGGTGAATACGGAACACCAAGAACAAAGCAAGTTCTCCAAGCGGCAAGTAAAACTGTTTATGACGAACAAAAAACCCAACACAGACTTCATCTAAACACTAATAGCCAGTTTCTACAAAAACAGCCTTTACCTTTGATGATGATCACATTTCAGGGTTTGTGCTCCAAAGATGTCGAATTTTGGGCCCCATTGGCTCCATATTTCGTTAAGGAACAAATCCCAGAAAACTTGCAATTTTACAACACTGGTAAAGACGAGCCATCTTTCTTTATAGTCGAACTGGGGTTGGTTAGATCTGTAATCAAGTTTGGGCCGGAGGGGAGAGAGCTACATAGCTCAATTGTTCCATTGGTTGCGTTTGGTGATTTGGACGATGCATCTCAGTATAGACCAATCTCATATACCACAGTGAACGATTCGGTTGTGTGGAAATTGTCCAGAGCCAGTATCAAGGAGATGTTGAAGCTGCAAGGATCCAAGGGGGAAGCTATCTACCATGAGTTGTTGGAGATTGAGGCGAAACTCATTAGGGAAAGATTTGATACAATGACTGCTAATTTGATCATATCAGGGTAGGAGAGAGGTGAGCGTAGATGTGGTTATAAGTGAGTAGTATAATTGAACGTATTCAGACAGTAAGAGGTGGTATATATATAGAGAGGAGATTTGCACTGTTTCTCTTTTAAGTTGGGGTTCCGTACTTCGGTGTTTTGAACCACACTACCAGATTACACGACCGTGGCTTTTTTGATATTCTGGTTGCATTGTCCAATTGTGTATCTAATGCGCACTGATAACAAAAAACAGAAAAAAGTATACTACACACACACACACACACACAGAGAGAGAGAGAGAAAGAGAGTAGCAATAATTACACCAGAGGCAAATATATATTGACACTCACCAAACCCACGTATTTTCTACAAAGCTTCACTCATTGCATATCACACACCTTCTTTTGACTGAGCTATGGTTGCCTTCACCAAGATTGCTGTCGCTGCATTCTCCTTATCCGCAGTCAATTCGCTTTCCCTCTTCAACGAATACGTTGACCGTGCACTTGCTGTATTCAACACTCCAAACGAGCTCAACTCGGAATACAACATCCAACAACAGAAGTTTTTCCAAATTCAAAAGGATGCTCATGTTAGTGACGACACTAAACCAGTACCTGGAAAGTCCCCCATCGAGGTTTGCGACTACTCTTCCAAACAACTTTTGACTCTTGACGAGATTACAATTTCGCCAAATCCACCACAAGCAGGAGCCAATTTGACATTCACCGCCAAGGGAACTATCGATAAGACCATTACTGACGGTGCTTATGTTGAAGTGGATGTGCGTTATGGGTTCATCAAGTTGATTCATCAAACTTATGATATCTGTAAGGAGATTACCAAGGTGGATTTGGAATGTCCTATTGAAAAGGGAAAGCAAGTCATTACTAAAGAAGTTGAGATCCCGGAGGAGGTGCCACCGGGGAAGTATCTTGTTACTGCGAGAGCCTTCACTAAAGATGACGAGTATATTACATGCTTGACTGCGACTATTGAATTCCCATACCAGTGAGTGAAGGGGGGGGAGGAATATGTCTTTGGATTCGTGCATTCCAGCTCATCAAGATGGGAGAATTATGTAGACATGACTTGACGTCGTTCGAACTTGACAATCGCACTTCATCTTTCCTCCATGCGTGAAGCATACGTGTAAGCTATACTATATTAGATTCCAATACAATGAATTATTCATGTCGTATATTCCAAGGACAACGAATTGTAGAAGGAGTAAAGTATCTAAAAGGAGGTGTGTGATTGTAATAATACTTCATGTATTACAATGTCGCGGTATTTCTTTGTCGCAGATTTTCTTGTCATTTTTCAGGTGTCGTATTTTCTTGTCATTGGAACAAAGAGAGAGAGAGAGAGAGAGCATCACTTTACAACCCTCTTTCACTACAAAAGAATCATTCAACTTCAATTCTTTTTTTTTTTTTTTCACAACCATAGATCTATATAACGAGTTTGATCTTTGATTCATCAACAGCAATATAACGAATTAGCATTCTACGCCTCAGATAAGATGGCGGCGATTGAGGACTATTTTTCAATACAAATCTTTTTCATAATTCTAAGGGAAACCTTGGAATCCGCAATCATCATTTCAGTATTACTTTCATTTATAAACCAGCGATCACACAAGTCCGATGCATCTTCAACGACAACTAACTCAGCAGCGAGCAATGCTAGCAGTCATCTACAACGAGTCCAAAGGAAATTAAAGATTCAAGTATGGGTGGGTGCAGTATTAGGGCTTTTCATTTGTTTCTTGATCGGACTTGTGTTTATATTGGCATTTTATTTCATTGGCAAAGATTATTGGTCATACACCGAGCGAGTTTGGGAGGGCGTATTCTCCATCTTGTCAAGCGTTATCATCACCGTCATGGGTATTGGGTTGTTGCGTATAAACAAAGTTATGAAGTTGAAGTGGTGGATCAAATTGGGCGATGCCTACAACAACGAAGATGATGAAGCAGGCGAAGAAGAGATTGCCAAGTTTGGCGATGATGGCGGCAATGGTGATATTGTCCCTGATGAGTTTGAGGATGGTGGCAATAGAGTCAACAGCTATGGAGGAACGAGATCAAGTTTGGAGTCGGAAAGTGCACCTTTGACAACACCGGATCAAGTACCCGTTGCCCGCAAAAAATCACCCACCAGAACACATAGACAAAAGTTTGGTAAGAAATACTTTTTGGCCATCTTGCCACTAGTAACAACGTTGAGAGAAGGTTTGGAAGCTGTGGTTTTCGTTGGAGGGATTGGTGTAAGCTCGCCACCTTCTGCATTCCCTTTATCTATCGCATGCGGACTTGCACTTGGTGCTTTCGTTGGGTATCTTTTGTACAAAGGAGGCAACAAGTTGTCACTACAGTACTTTTTAATCACATCCACGTGCTTTCTTTACATTGTCAGTGCAGGGTTGATGAGTCGTGGTGTATGGTTTCTTGAATTGGAATCGTTTGTCCGTAAATGCGGCGGATTAGACGTGAGTGAGACAGGCAGCGGGCCTGGCTCGTATGATATTGCCAAAAGTGTCTGGCATGTCAACTGTTGCAATGGACTCACTGATGGTGGATGGATGGTGCTCAATGCCATATTTGGATGGACAAACTCTGCAACGTACGGTAGTGTGTTTACATACATGGCATATTGGATATTTGTCATTGTCTGGTTGAACCTCAAGTTATACGAAGAAAGAGAAGGTGTGTTGCCCATTATCCCCATCAAATGGCAATTGAAACGAATTAGAAAAAAAATTAGATTATACGAGCTAAGAAATAGTCAGAGCTTACACACAATATCACAACAAGAGGCTGGGGTAGTTCAGGCCGAACAACATGGCTTATTGGAATAGCTCTTCCAACAACGACCCTTGTTTATATAGATTTAAACTAAAATTATGCATTAATGAACTAAATATCCATTGAATTATAGTAGAGATGTCATTGGTTATTCTTTTCCTGGTGCAAAATACCTTGGTTCATCAAAAACATGGTACCGATGTCCTCTCACACCATCTCCTTTGAAAAGCTGTGGCATTCTCAAGTTTTCATCCACCAAATCCTCGTCGACGAAATGATAATCATGATTTTCAAATCCTCCAAATCCGAACTTGGCAATCTGCAACTCAGTGTCGGTGATTGTTGATCTTGAAATCCTTGCATATGCAATCTTTCTCAAGTCTCGGAAAAGTATATATTCACACCAACGATCCCAATCAGTAGAGTCAATATCATGCATCCTTGATTTTTCCGAAACATAAGTATTGTAATTTCCAACCAATGGATCAGTGACCAAATAGCTCAACAATACCAATGGTCTTTCTGAATTGGCCATAATTTCTTCAACTCCCAAACTTTGTAGCCTACGATCCTCAACATCTTCTTCTTGGCCCGAATGGAACACAACAACATCGACTAAATTGCCGTAAATGTCCAACGTTGCATGTATGGCTGGTGCTAACTCACCGACTGGAGAAGGCAAAAGGTGATGAGTTGATTGTACAATGGGGAATTTGGACAACAATGCCGCTCCCCAAGTGTGCTTATTTGGACCAGGCCCATAATCAACATACATTCCCAAGTCCTCAGCAATCTTTTGAGTGAAATCTCGATTACCACCAATCAATCGTTGAGTATCGGTCTCCAAGAGTCCAATAATATCTAACTCTGCATCCTTTATGAGATCTCTCATTCTCGTTTCAGATGACCACATATCGTTATCCAATCCAAAATGAACGCACCATATACCAGCAGAGAATGTTTCAGTCTCTGGATGATATGGGTTTCCCAAGCCTGTTGGCCACCTCTTGATCGAAGTAGACAATGCAACTGCCAAGAGAATTGTAGTTATAGTGGATATCTGTTTGACGGTTTTGCTACTGTAAAAACTGATCTTTGTAATCTCATCTTTTCTGAGATTGTAGTTTGCAACCCCAACAAAAATCAGAAGCACAGCGGTAGCCAAAACGATGTCGGTTCTTTCCCTCAACAACGGTCCGCCTGGAACAAATGCGTACGCCACGATCCAAACACTAGCCAAAGAAATCAAAATATTGAAAAAGTGTCCAAGGAAAAAGATGCCGACTGGGTTGTAACCAGTAAGTGAATGGAAAATGAGTGGAGCAATTGAAACAATGTAGAATACAAAAACCAACGTTGCAAAGAAACCAGCCCAGTTTTTCAAAAAATACAACGCCACTGCACTTCCACCACCAACAATGATGTTGTAACTCCAACTGCTGAAAACATTTGGGTGTACTTTTATAGTAACAAGAAGAGCAACTGCAAATGTGAGGATGTGGGGGAATGCACCAGTCACTGGAGTTGGTCCTCTTATTGGGAAACCCTCCCAAGTCCAAAGAGCCAATGTACCCGAGTCCGATAACAAGGCTTGCAAGGTGAAGTAATACCCACCAAATCCAATCGCTCCTAGTAAAAGCGATCCACCAACTTTTTCTGGGGCTTTTTTCAAATGAGTCTGTTCGGCTTTGCTCGCTGGAGTAAAGAAAGCGCCAATCAATCCAATGAATATTCCCAATGGATTATAGCCGCCATTTTCCTTGTGCATAATTGGCCAAATAGGGTTATTCGAGTAAAACAAAAATTTGAGTATCGAAGTTGTCAAGAGACCCAAGATGAATGTTGCAATGTATGAGTTCAGCCTCCTTGGTTGCGTAGATAATGCCCAAAACTCGTTGACGGTAGAAATGATACCAAACACAGTCCCTGCTGTTATGGATAACAATTTTTGTTCTGGGTCTTCGAATTTGTAAGCGCCAATTCCGCAAATTACTGTCAATGATCTTGTGAATTGAGGCCATTGAGCTAGAAATACTCTCAAGCTTCGTGGTAACAACACTATTGGCGATAAAAAAATGGCCAAAACTACTGCCTCGTACCCAGAAATGCCCATATACCACAATGGGAAATACCAAACACACAAAAATAATGAGGTTAAAACCGTCCAGTACACATAGGAGTTGATCAAGTTGACTACAACCTCAATGCTGGAGAAATCATCTTTTGATTCAACAGATTTTATAGGCGTCGTTGTCACCTGAATGGACTTTTTTTTTTGCCCCGAGATCAACTTCAAACCCTCACCCGAAATTGTAACTTCGATATCAGAAAAGTCTAATGCCGACCAAGCGTCGAAAAGAATATCCAATCCAATTAGTGACCATTCAAAGTAAGCATACACTGAATAAGCACCAGGTCTAACATGCACTTTGTGTTGGATGAACCAATAGATTAACGGAACTAAAGTGCCGAAAAAACTGATCCCTGTGTAAAATCTACCCTTTCTCTGAAAAGACCCCCTTGGCGATAGCAAAGTCGTACACATGTCCCATGGTATTGTCAATACGATGTAGGCAATCATGAATACATCGTGTGCATCGTGGTCGTCGGTGGATGTAATATACATCCAGCCACCGGCCGTAATCGTTCTCAAAAGGCCTGAAACTAGGGCAATATAAGGCAAGTATGAATGTGCTTTGTACAAGCTAAAGAAGTTGAAAGCAAGTAGCAAAAACCTTGGACCCGCAGTCATGGCAATCACTATCTGAAACACTGATCTCTCTGGGTAGCGATCTCCAATGGTTGCCGAAACACTTGGAAACCATTCATCAGGGTATCCAAATGAAGCATTCTCAACAATTTTGTAGTAATGCAAGTAAGACCCTACTGCCAATGCCGCAAGGAATGACAGAGTTGCAAAGAATGTGTGGGCATAGGCTATGTATTTTGCATTGAAGGAAATGTGATTGCTGATGGGAGTAGTTGCCACCTGGTTATTCGATTTTTCTGACATGGTGCGAGTAATTGACCACTTTTCTCAACAACCTTGAGTATACACCAGCCACCTGTCACGTTCAGGATATGCGTTGATCTATTTTCGGTCTACACTTCAAAGTGTTGCCAAAAAAAAAAAACAAAAAATAAAAAATATAAAAAGATCTTTTTTTTTTCTTTTTGACAGGCTTTTCGAAATTTTCCGCCGCATGTTTTGATCAAAATTAACCTACATCATTACAAAATTATACCTAAATAGAGCTTCTACTTTGTAGAACTGTTCTTCTTTTACTTCGGCAACTACTAGAAAAACCCTTTTACTTCAAGTACCACTGAGAGCGCTGGCTTCAAGCTTACGGTGCGTGTTGTAGTAATAAAACTTATATTGGGTAGCGCTGCCTCAAAAAGCAGGGTCGTGTGCAATTGGTGAAAATCAATGGGCCAGTGAAATTTTACTCAATTTTCATTATCACCAAACAAAGACAGTGACACTGAGAGGGTAACCAAGCAGAGATCTTAGCATCGTACACACAACCAGCAACAACACAACCATGGGTATGTCTAACTGAAGAACAAATTGCCGGGCCCATTACGGTGTAGTGAAACAAAGAAGTTCGTATCTCGGCATTGCAGGAAACATCGTACTAACTATTTACAGGAAAACTAGACAGTTATGAAAACCATCTGAGGCCCGAACTAGTCTCCTTCGATGATATAAGCTACAATGATTTATCACAAGTGGATGCTGCTAGGAAGTCAATGTTACGAGAACAATGGATCAGAGTGTACGAATTAAGAGTGACACATGAAGCAGTAAGAAAATGCAGACAATACCACCAAGATGATGCCGGTAGAAACTGCAAGAGCTTGATTTTGAAATATTTGAAGATGTTGGAAACCTATCCAATCCAAGGTTACCAAGGATATCAAAAGAACGATCCATCGAAATAGCATTTTAGAAAGTCCTTTACGGGCTGTGTTTACAGAATTAATGCAACCATTATTTAAGGAAAAAAACATTACGGAAAGCTCTTCAATTTCTATCCATGTAGTGTAGTACTTCGATCCTCGTTGCAGCACCTCTTTGATTGCAATATGTACCTCTGTACAATCTAAAGGCATTGGTCGTGTAAATGCGTACAAAACTACTGTTTTCATTACCCAATGAGATTGAATCCGAGAGAATGGAAGGGCGAAAAAGAAAAAATTGGAAAGTAGAGTTGGTAGCACTCTCATTCTATTGGAAGAAAGACGAAAGGAAAAAAAAAAAAACTGTATGGAAAAAAAAAAAGAGGTCTTTCAACGTTACCAGTTCAAACTTCACATTGAAACAGCAGTGCAGCGGAAATGTTTCGTTTAGGTGTCAATCAAGCTGTTCGTGCAGCTCCACGTGTCAGGTATGTTTGAGCAAGAATAATTAGGAGGACGACTCCATCGATTACCAATTGAATCAATTACTAACAACAAAAAATGAACAGAAACTATGCTACTTTACGTGAAATTGAAAACCGTCTTAAGTCAATTAAGAACATTGAGAAGATTACAAACACCATGAAGATTGTTGCTTCAACCAGATTGAACAAAGCCCAAAGAGCCATGCAATCCTCACGTGTCTTTAACGAAAGTGAAAAGGAATTCAATGAAAATGCCGAGCCAAAAGATGCTGAAAAATTAACACAAGAAGATGCTTCTGCTTCATCTACTCCAGAAAAGACTTTATTGATTGTTGTCTCTTCTGACAAGGGATTGTGTGGATCGATTCATACCCAAATATCTAAAGCAGCCAGAAAGAGAAGTGAAGAATTGAACGGTAACGTTGATATTGTTGCCGTTGGAGACAAGGTTAAAGCTCAATTATCAAGAACCCACAACGACAAATTGAAGTTGGCTTTTAACGGTATTGGTAAAGAAGCTCCAAACTTTACTGAAGTTGCTTTGATTGCTGACGAAATTGCTAAATTGGGTCACTATGAAAACATTGAGATCCTCTACAACAAGTTTGTTTCCGGTGTTTCTTTTGAACCTTCAACTTTTGCCGTCTACTCGTCTGACATTATTCAAAATGCTCCAGGTATCAACAAATACGAATTCGAAGGTGAAGACCCAGTCAAGAGTTTGGCCGAATTTTCATTGGCCAACAACTTGTTGACTGCCATGGCTGAAGGTTACGCTTCTGAAATTTCTGCTAGAAGAAATGCTATGGACAATGCGTCAAAGAATGCTGGTGACATGATCAACAGTTACTCAATCTTGTACAACAGAACTAGACAAGCTGTTATCACCAACGAGTTAGTTGATATTATTACTGGTGCATCCTCTTTGGAATAGAGAAGTAGGTGAAGAAACATGCTACATATTCGTGTGAAAGTAATGTCGTAGGACTACTCTATAAATTCTTATTCTAGTTTAACTGCGCTATAGATCTTTCTGATAAACACTAGTCCCGTCAACACTCCAACTGCACCACAGGCAATACCAATAATGAAACATGCCAACCCCATGTAACTAAAGAATAACAATGAACTGACAAAATCGTCGATGTTTAACACAGTAATGAAGTAATAGATTGAATATGCATAAATGTACCAGCCAATACTCGACCCCACTTTGAATGATAACCAAGTCCAATTGGCATCATTGTAATAGACCAATGATACATAAATCAGGACAATTGTCAACTCCACTATGATTATGATCAACATTACAGTAGTGACAAACAAGAACCCGTACATGTAATAAAAGGTTGTCTTTTCCAACCATACGGAATTGAAGACAAATAAAAGTTCGACATAGACAATTCCAAATGGGATCAACCCGTGGGTAAGGACACTCTTTAAATACGACGCCAACTGTTTGTGCAACCTTGCCCCTTTTCTATGTGAACGACCTTGCCTTTTTTCATCGTCGCCATTTGACAAAAAGTTCTTTGGGTTAAACTTGTAGTTGTTACCATAAACACCTCCAATTACACCCAATGGACACTGAATCAAAATAAATAGCAACACAAACACAACAATGGTTCCAAATGGCAATGCAGTAGATGAATCTTGAGCCCAAACAAAGAAGTTCAAGATGAACATCAACAAAAATAAAAAAGCAGGCAACACAGCACTAAACATTAGCGATAAGATCAATGTTTGCCAGATATCGTAACGCATATTAGTTTCCTTGCGGAACATCTTGTGTAATATAAGTCCCAAGGACGATGAAACTAAACCTGACCCCATAAAACAAAATATACCAAATGAAAATATTGCTCCTTGATGATTATTGAAAAAGTAGTGCTTTGATTTGATCGAGTTGAGACTGGTAATAGCAATGACCCCAACAATGGCAATCAACGTTTGTACACCGCCCAGGACTAATGTAGTCAACAACAATTCAGCATTTGGGATAGCATTGACTTCGTTGGCCAAATTCTTCCATCCGCCTCCAGTAGTTGAAACATGGTCAGAGGCCGCTCCTACTTCACCCGCAGCAATAGCACTATCGCTGAGGGGCAACTTAGGAGCTTGTTGCCGTATATCCTTCTTCAAGACTTGTATCATCACAATCATCACAATCAACGAGGCCAAAAAGATCAACACCGTTGAATTTACAAACGAGATCCAATGAATCTTCAGCAGACTATCTCCGGACTCATTTTCATAGTACAAATCCCATCTCGAATCATAATCAATCGATGAATCCTCTCGCCAATACACAGAATACGTATAAGGAATCCTAGTCTTTTCAGTACTCAATTCACCCCGTTCATCAGCTTTATAAATCAAGGGGAAATTTTGATAGTCTTTACTTGTTGGGCAATTCTCATCAATGACGCTTTTGGGATACACTTCGAAACCAACAATAGTGTACTTTGAAGGGTCTTGTTCTTGATGGTACCTAATCACCAACATCACATGATTGTACAAGTAACTGATATCAGTTTTTTCATCAACGAACCCCATAGGAAACCCAGCAGCATAATACTTTCTCCTATGACTATTGGTTTCAAAAGTGGTGGCTCCAGGTAGATCATCAATTGTCCAATGAACAACATACCCATCTTTAATCAAATTAGAAGCACGTCTGATACCAGACTGACTAGCTAGTAAATCGCATAGCCGCAAACACGGCTCATCAACACCAAACTTCAAGTCGTAGCCACTTTGCCAAATACGATCACCACGTAAAATCTCTCCCAACGATAAATGAACCGGCTTGGCGTTATTTACGGGAGGACAAACAAACGGGAGCGAGAAGTAGGCAAAGGGGAGTTGCGTCTTGTCAGATTCAACTTTATTGAATAGAAGATCGACGTGGTCGCCAATATGATAGTAGTTTGGCTTGAAATTGAAAATGTCAGCATTAGTGAATGCAGAAAATAGTAGAATGAACAAATGTATGAGACGTAGCTTCATAGTGATTGAGCTTGTTTAGTGGGTGGAGAAAGGTGCAATGGAAAGCATAAAGTCTGATATCTTCAATATCCTCTATCTCTTGTTTGAAGTGAGTGCAAATTAGCGAGTGGTTTGGGTGAAATGTACCTTTTGTTGGATCTGAACCGTAAGATATATATATTAATTTTTTTTTTTTTATCCTTTAGCGACTCTTTGTTTTGATACGTTTTGTTGCACGGCTGACGCGGCGAACCAAATCCAATGAGATTGAGATGTAACACTTGTTATGTGTGTAGGGTATTACTCATAAGGGTCACTTTCACGGTTGAGAAGAGTTGGTCAAAGTCTACAATCTGCAGTTTTAATTTCTTGTTACAATCCATTACCATACGCATCGTATTGTCCATTCACGTCCCACTCCCCCGCTTCCCACACACACACACACACACACACACTTCTGTCTCAACAAAGTTTCACCCATTCAACGACTCCATAGCCTCCTTGATCAAATAACTCCCCTTCGGATCCAAATTCAAAGCTATAGTAAACTCCCTTATAGCAGCGTACTTATCCTGTTGCAAATTGTACAATTGTCCCAAAAGAAAATGGACACTAGCTTCATTGGGTGCCAAGTTTTTCAAAACTTCAAAATTTTTCAAAGCCAAGGGGTAATTTTGTGAACTAAACAACAATTGCGCCTTTTTGAAAATGGGTAACGGGTTAGTTGGTTGTAATTTGCACGCCAATTCATATTGTTTCAAAGCCATGGTTTTCTTATTGAGTTTTTCCAACACCATACCAACACAACAAATCAATATGATATTGATTGGGTTAATGGATATGGCTTTGCGGAAATGGTAATCGGCTTTTTGGTACTCACCCAAATTCATATAAATCATTCCAATTCCATACAAGGCATTGAAATGACGTGGGTCCAACAACAAACTCAACCTAAAACTTTCCATCGCCAGTTCATAATTGTCATTGGCGAAAAACTCATGCCCTTTCAATGTATGGGCATATGTGAACTTGTCATCCAACTTGATTGCCTTGTTGAAACATCGTATAGCTTCATCCGGTTCATGGGTGAGGGAAAACAAGTTACCAATGGTGCACCAAGTTATGGGACTGTTGGGGTCAATGTCATGCAACTCATTGGCTAGAAATGTAAGTTCAACTTTCTTGTGCAAGTGCCAGAGTAAAGTTGAATAAACTTCCATATCCTGACACCGGGCTCGATCCAATTGGCGTAGTTTCTTGAAGTACTGTTCTGATTTCTTATAATTCATCACTTCATAGTGTAGTTTCCCCAATTTGCTCAAGACCCAAGGAGTTTCTCGGTCTTGTTCACTGATGTCAGTTTCCAATATCTTGATGGCCTTGTAGCAATCATAGTTGGATAAAAGTTTGAAACTCTTTGCAAAAAGCAGATACAGATGTAAAAGGTAAATTTCAACTTTTTCAACCTCTTTCAAAAATGCAATCGATGAGCTGGTAGTCACTGCTGCAGTCGCTCCAGTTCCAACAGAGCCACCGCCAATACCATCATCTGAAGTGACTGAGTTGTTTCGTTTCAAATTCTTCTTGTTGCTAGCTGCGTCCGATGAGTTTATTGTGCCATGAGAAGATGGTTGAGAAATCAACCGCGAGGTGATTTTGGAATACACTCGACTACCACGCTTCTTGCCGCCACCTGCCCCACCTTCAGTGTTGCTCGTAGGTTTTACAAACTCAAAGGTATTATTGGCAATGGTCGTGTTGTTGGCATCATGGAGACTTGAATGATGGTTACCAGTATTCAAGTTCGATTTTCGCAATGGCGCATCGGGGACCGTGGCAGTCTTTATTCGAGGAGTGGAGAAATTGAAATCGTCAACATGTATCGTTGGAGTCTTGAGTGGACTGTTGCCACTCGTGGAAGTAGGTACTGCTGCACTCATTTTATCAGTGAAAGGGTTAGTCAAGTCAGGTATATCGCGCGTCCCTAATGCTTGCGGGGTTTTGAATGGCTGTGAGATTTGCTGCTGCTGCTGTAGTTGTTGTTGTTGCTGCTGCTGTTGTTGTTGCAATACATCGTCTCTCCCCAGCAGGTCCAGATGACCACTTGCGCCACCTTTCTGAAACTTGTACAAACTCTTCACCTTCATATCAACTCCCATCTTGCATAGCTTTTGAAAGGCTTCGAAATCGAATTGGTTCAACTTCAAGCACTGCGAATAGCTCAAGCAACTATTTTTGATATCATCAACATCACGATACAAGTCTCCCAATAAATGGTAAATCAGTGATGCATCAGGAACAACACTGCGACAATTTTCATAATCAAATCTCATCTCCATGCCCATCCTTTCACTTCCACCTCCACTTACACTTACACTTATACCCGCAGCAGCCCCAATGTCTTCTCCACCGTACAAATTCCTTATTTTCAATAGCTGGAATATCCCGTCTTTAGATTTATTCAACAGTAAACAACATTTGCCAAACAAGAAACTACACCCAAGATGGTTCAAATTCAATTTCGTGCTCACTTCAACCAATTTTCGATAGCATGATTTCAATTTGGATTGATGGTATAATGAAAGACAATACAAGTAGACGGAATCTAAATTGAGTGGTGTTTGCGCTAGTAGTCGTTCACTGGCAAATTCTGCATTTGGATAGTTGAATGTATCTATGGAATGAATGATAACTGAACGAAGGTAGTGTGCCGTGTATTGGACATTCGGAAGCCCCGCGTCGACAGTTGTATCTGATAGTTGCATATTGGTGGTTGTTTTGTAGACAAAGTTTAGGTTTATCCTAAGTGCCACTTCGTTTTGTTGTGTTTGTTTATTTTTTTTTCTTTTCATCTCTTTTCATCTTTTTTTTTGTTATCATTGAGGAACGTTATCGCCAACTGATACAGCCTATGCCCCTACACCACCGCCTTATCTTACACTGCAAAAGATTCCTTCACTAATAAAAATACATTACAGAACTATAAAAGTTATTAAAACTACGCTCTCGACAATTTTACTTTTTGGATTTGATCACAAATGTATGATTGCCTGACGCATCACTACTAAAGGCCATCATCTTTTCTTTCTTTTTGCCGCCGCTCAATATCCTACGCGAGGGACTAGACACAGGTGACTTGTCGTTTCCATTGGGTACACTTGACTTTGATACTTCATCCGCTTTCAGACTCATTCCACTAGCATTTGGTGATACAGAACCATTGCTGTAGCCATTGTTGATGGTTTGCGAGTTTGTTGAGGATGCAGTCGAGTACGCAGTGGACGGGGGCTCGCTATTGTTTGCATATGGGTTGAAAGAGCCGCTGGTTGTCTTTTCGTACGGCGATTGTGGGAGTGACGGTGGTCTCAACGGTCTTTGATCAACAGTGTCAGCAAAGTATCCTGAATTTGTAGTCATTGGAGTTCCTGAGGCAGATGAAAAGTTTCCCGATTTAGGAGATGATAAATACCCCGATGCCAACAAATAAGGTGAAGCAAATCCACCCGAGTTATGTGAGCCAGGGATATTTGGTGTCTTTGGTGCACTCAAATTACTTGTACTGTGTCGGTTGCTTGATGTATCAATTGATAATTTTGGGGGTACTCGGTCTGGCGCCAAGGTAGAAGACGAAAACATCGAGGATTGGAACGACGAGTCATTACCAAAGTCTTCATCTACTCTCACATAACCTTTAGCACGCAATTCCTCATCTTTCAACTTGTTTTCTTGTCGAGTTTTGGCCAACATTTCTTGCGCTTTGCTCAAACTGACAGTTGGAGTTGAGCAACTACTAACCACCGGAACCGAGTCATCAATATCGATAGTAGCCGTCATCAACGCCTTGACCCATCCCCTCATATCCTCTTCGGACTCAACTGCAAAGTAATGCGTTTTGGGTTGGGTGAATGTGAGTCCCTTTTTGAAACCTGGTGCCGGTGGCACAAGCTTGAAGCAGTAATTACCTGACATTGTGGTTGACGCAACCATTGCAGCGTATTTGTCTGCTTTGTCTACATCTTCGGCATCACTATTGATGGGAATCACCTTGTGGGCAGTGATATCAATCAACCCTTTCTCTCGCTTATCCTTCAACGATGTGAAATATGATAATCTCGTGCCATGCAATGTAAAATACCTTGATCTCCATGCAAAAGTATTTCCAGAACGTTTAGACATGTAACCACTATAATTTGCTGTTTTGATAGCTTCATCCGGTGTGACTTCACGAATACCCTCGGTGAATGCAGACGTTTTCAGCTTCTTTGAACCAGTCAAGTTACGAATGTTTTGTGTGGAAGTGGTACGCAAGCTCTTCAATCTAGACGCTCCAGGACGTGTATTGGAAAGAATTGCTTGTGAATCACTAGCGACACGTTTATTGTCGTCCTTCAAAGCATCATGTGACTTTGCCTTCATTGATACTGACTTCAGTTTCTTTGGCGACAACCCTGCATCATCTATATGAACTGGTGAATTTGACAAATCAAACAATTGTGATCTTCTCTTTGGAGAATTTGTTGTGGAGCTATTTTCTCGTTTGATTTGGGCTGGTGATATCAACTTGTCGTCGTTAGACCGTCCACTTTCATCTCTTTGTATGTTCTTACTGTACAATTTATTTTGTCCTTGTGTTGGTGTGCCATTATTTTGCTTGTCGTTGTCGTCATTTCCTGAAAGAAACGAAAAGAGCGATGAATGTCTCCTGTGGTTGTTTGATACCGAAGACTTCTTTTGGTGGTTATTCGAAACTTGGGATGGCTGTCTGCTGTGTGTGGCTTGATCATAAACTGAAGACGGAGGCCGAGACAACGCATGTGCTGAAGCATTTGTGCGCGTCATGTATAAACCACTTGGCTTGTCATCATTGCTGTATGGCGTCAGATTTCCGTGTCCAAACTTGTAACCCGTATTGAGCGGACTTTCACCCGCAGGTGGTGGATTTGGAGCTTTCCTGGGCGAAACAAATGAACCTTCATTTTGGGGTTTAGACAAATTGTCCACAGAAAGTGATCTATTTCGTGAATGTTTGATGGTTGAGTTTGAAGTGTCCTCTTGCATTGCAGACGGCATGAGCTCATTTTGTCTGTCATTGGGTTGCAAAATATCTTCCTTATTCGACTTCAAGGGTTTTTCATCGTACTCGGGATAAGTGGTATCTGCAGTTGGTGCTGAATTCAAAGTTGATGAAGTGGTATCAGTCCTATTAATGGAGTTTACTCTTGATTGCAGCTGTTTCAATTTCTGCGATCGAAGATTAATTTCCTTCAATTTCTCAACTTCTTTGTGTATTTCAAATCGGGTACCAAACGAGTCAATATCCAACTCTTTTAAATGACCCAAATCCATTTCAAACAAGATAGCTCCTGTAATTTTGTGTTTGGCAAATTTTCCAGCAATTTCTGGACTGAATCCCAAAACCAACGCAAAATACGAGGAAACTTGTTTTGGAGTCCAGTTGTGTGCTTGTAATGGGTTCAAATCATCAGTCAAGGATTGCTCAGATGGGTTTCTGGCATGCGTTTTGTTGTAGTTGTTGGAAGAGGCTACACTAGACTGCTTGGATTTGTAATCCTTGATGTTGTTGTTGCCATGGTTGTAGGTGTTGCTGTTGCTGTTCTTGTTGTTATTGCTGTTGTAATGTGTGGAGCTAGTATACTGGTTGCTATCACCTTGTAACTCTTTCAACGCCCTATCAATCTCGTCATTAACCGTACTTTGATTGCCACTCGCATTTGCCTCACTATCCTTTACAGACAACTTATCAAAAGAATCTTTCAAAGATGTCGGGATGGAATCTTGCGAGTTATTGGGGTTCAATTTACTAGGTATATTTGGCGCGTTATGCACATTACCGTTGTTGTTACCATTAAGTTCCGACGAACCTCCACCAGCACCAGCACCAGCACCAGCACCGCCAGCACCGCCACCATTAACACCATTCTGGTGATCGCCATTGTTCATTTGTTTACCACCAGGGGGTGTCAATACTCTTCTTGATCTGGATCTCAACAAAGTTTTTTCATCGTTATTGTTATTGGCCAATATTTGAGTAAATGACTTGGGATATAGTCCCACAGCACCGGTTAGCAAGTTTTTACCCATATACCAGCCATCATTGTATTCATGATCATCGGCTAAAACCTGTATCTTGTCTCCAATTTTAAGACTAATCTCGTCTCCCAACCTGGCATTAAATTGCTTTATACAAACGTATGTTGCTCCATCCATCTTAAATATGTGGTTGCGTGTGGTGACAAGGGGTATATATTGTGGGATGAATGTGTAAAGCTGATAAAGTATGTGTTTATACTTTGGGGTAAAAAAAAAAAAGGAAAAAAAAAGAAAAGTATCAAGTGTGAGATAATATGTAGTTTATATCTTGTGTGTTTTGAATATTGAGGTAATATGTATGTAGATGACAGTTGTGTATCAGTTGTGTAAGTGAAGTATGAGATGAGTAAGTCTCTGGATATATATATATATATGTGTGTGTGTGTGTGTGCTGTCTGTAAACTGTCAATATTGTCTATTGGTAATGGTTGTATGTTGTCTTCACGCCTCTCTCTCTCTCTCTTCTCCCCTTCATCTGTCACTTTACTTTTTTCTCTTTTTCTAATTTTTTTTTTTTTTTTCTTTTTCTTTTTTTTTTAATTTCTTTTGTCTTTAGTCCATCTAAACCATACAGAAATATGTGTGTGTGTAGTAGTGTCGTAAATCCTATATGCACGTCACATGTGTTGATGGTACTTTTAGCTTCAACTAATTTTAATCTTTGATGAATGTCATAGTTCAAAGTTTCAGTTTGATTTCAACTGTAATCAGTATAATGTAATATATGAACACTTCATCTTGACATATAGACACTCACATACACACACATATTGTTAGTATTATTGTGTCAACCTACATACACCAGTGTAGCTATAATATCATTGTCAGCTAGAATAGATCTAGGTGCCACACTTGTTTCCAAAGTCTTCGTTACTATTACATTCTACAGTATGGACAGATTTTAGGGAACACTATCTGTGCTCTCTTGTTACGTATTCGTACACGGCAGACACACAACAAATATTATTATGAAACACATCTCTACACAATAGAAAAAAAAAAATAACACAATAAAACGCGCTAGAGGAAACATAAACATAGCTTTGGAGAGTGAGTGAGAGATCATGGTTCTAGAACTAAATAGTACAGTTATTAGTCTGCTCTATCAACCAATATATTTGAAATCTGTCTAGCAAACAAATCTGTCCAAGTACAGGTTATAAGATTCTTTTGATATTATAATGCTAAGCTGAAGTGTATTAACGATACGATTCTTTGAAAAAAAAAAAGTTATCATTCCTTATATCCGTTTTTTGCAACAATTGTCCAAGCGTGCACACGACGTTCGAATAAAAATAACGACCCACTTCATAACTGAGCCTGTCTGGGCTACTAATCTGGTACCTTGGTTGGAATAGGTGCCGTATGTGGTCATCTTTTGCCAGGTAATGTCGTAACTTGTTGAATCTACTAATAACGTCTAAGTCCTTAGGTTCAGCTCGATTCATTTTTTTTGGAAATCAACAAGTACTAAGTCCGCTACGTAACGATGCCACCCATTGTACTGTCGAAGCTCTTGCAATCTTGTAAACCAGAATTCACTTGAAGATTGAAGTGTTTTGTGATGAAACTTCATTCCTAATGTGTTCACGTGATGTCAAGAATTTAAGCATAATGTCGTATACATCCATCACGCGACACGCGACACACACTCACACCCACACACACACACTCACACTTTCTCTCTCTCATTTTATCGATTTGGAATCAATAGTTTTTTTTTTGCCACAGAGATTTACCATCCTTGACACTCCCAACAAATTGAAAAGAACAACCAGTTCAACATTTATATTGACACTTGTGTTCGATATAACGTCACCTGAAAGATATATATCACTGTATTTATCTACTACCTGTGAAACAAGCGTCAATAAGAGGTGGGACTAATACAGGGATCAATCCAGTGTCATACTCTATAAAAGATAAGAAGAATAAAGAAATCTACACCTGGAGGGTATTGCTCACTCTTGTCTTTTCAAATTCCCACACTTGATTTCTTTCCACAATTGCACCCGTTTTGTTCTTTGCAAGATATTGAAAGTAAAGGTAACTTTGTTCCTTGCACTCAAGAAAAACACCGCACAGATTTGGGGGAAGTCTTAAGAGCTAAGCCATTGAACATGTCTTCCCATAACGAGACCAACTTGACAAATAACAAACAGAGACGAGAAGAAACCCACGCGGGTGCTGATGATTTCGAACTCTCTGATGAAGAGAATTCTCTTTTGAGACTTTCACAACAAGCACAACATAGGAAACTAAGTCAACTGCAACCTCTCAACGATGAGCCACTTGATTCACTGGAACCAATTGTCACCTCCAACAATAGTGGGGATTTTGTTCAAAATGACGATTTTCACGATGATGCAGTCATAGAAGAGGAGGACGAGGAGGACGGGGAGGAGGATGGAGACGAAGAAGAAGACAACGACGAGGATAGTGATTCCCACAATGATGGCAGCAGCAACAACAACAACAACAACAACATCCTTGATGATGAAGACGAATTGGAAATGCTCGAAACTGCTGATTTTTTACGTCAATTGATGCAGGCCAGAAGGATATCGGAAATCAACTCTGGACCGGAAGGGGACAACCGTGGCAACGAAAATGCATCTGATACCCGCAACGAACATAGCCCAGAAGGAGAGGTGGATGACACCCGTGCTGAGTTCCTCCGTGCGATTGGTGTATTATCTGGTGCAAGGAGAGAAGACTCTTCCAATGAAGCTGGTGTCGATGAAACCAGAACCGGAACCAGAGCCGGAACCGTAACTGGGACCGGAGCTGGAGCTGGAGTCGGCTCTCGTAGTCCAGGTGCCGAAACCGGGAATAATCCTATGGGATTTGTTGATGTGATGCAAAGACTAATGGGTGGTGGCATGATGTTTGGTGGTGGTATTGGTGGGGCACAAGAAAGCGAAAATATTGGAGCCCTAGTCGATAACTTAGAGCAAAGAGATGACACTTTTATTATTCTCGAATCGTTGAATCAGATCTCTGAAAACTTACTTATGATGAATGGCTTGACTGCAGAGAGGTTGATTCCGTCAAATAGGTTGGCCAGAAACCTAGTCAATATTATGGAAGATGCATCACTAGAAGAGGAATTGGAACTACATCTTGTCGCATGTCGTTGTTTGTACAATTTCTTGGAAGTAAATCAGGATTTCATTCACGATGCGTTGAACAACGATGCTGTTCCTGCATTATGTAACAAGCTTTTGGAAATAAAGTATATTGATCTCACAGAACAAGCGTTGCAAACACTTGAAATGATATCAAGAGACCCTATTTCGCATAATAGCATTATAGCAAACAATGGATTAAGTGCTTGCCTACAATACCTTGATTTCTTGACAGTTCATGCTCAAAGAAAGTGTCTCAGCATCGTGTCAAATTCGTGCACGAATATCTCGATGTCCAACTACGACAAAATCAAAGAAGCATTTCATAGCATTACCGAAGTAGTAAGGGCTCATGATGATCAAAATGTGGTTGAAAACGCCTGGATCACCATAGCGAGAATCATTGAGTGTTTCAAAAATAAACCTGAATACTTGAATGAGCTATTTTTGGGGAAAGAATTGTTTTTCAAAGAGTTTGTCAATGTGATACTTGTCAGTTGTAATAAATCACTGAATACCAGTGCGGAGTCCAAGCAGGTTGCGTTATCTTATAGCTCTTGCTTGAGCTTGCTCAAGTCACTTATTATTTTGAGCAGCGTCAGCATTGAAGTCTCGAAAATACTATTGAGCGATTGTGACATTGGATCCATGATTGTTACGGCATTAAACAAATTTTCCAGATCAAGGACGAACAAGCCCAGCGTAGCCGTTCAAGGTGACGATGACGCTGCAGCAATTTCAATCGAAGCATTATTAGCAGCACCTAAGGAGTTGGTGTCGCAATTTTTAACATTAACTGGATATTTGTTGCCCATCAACTACCCACCATCAAAAGCGCTTTATTTGAAGCCAGATTACGAAGATTACGAAGAAAAGGAAAGCATCAACCACAAAAGACTTGAACTATGCACTGAGATCATTCCTGGTGACTACTGGAAATTTGTAAACAAAGTTTGGATACTACTGATCTATAGCATACAGGCAACAACAGATGTCGACATTAGACGAAGAGGGTTCATCAACTTGTATAGGATTGTCACCTCGATGGACGAGGCCCAATTAGGGCAGATTGAACATCATGAGCTTGTTTCTGGATTGTTGGCTTCTGTTATCAGTCAGTATCAACCACAGGTTTTGAAAGAGCTTCAAAAGGTGGCAGACTCTAGAAAACAAGAAGAGGATTTTGATATGCGGACTAGTGATTTCGAGGATTTTGATGACGCTCGTGAACAGCTTTCGAGTGAAGGACGGCATTACGAGGAAAGTGATGAGGAAATGGATGGTGTCGACGAGTATGAAGATCATGATGACGATGACGAACATGAGGAGAGAGAAGAAGAAGAAGAAGGAGAAGAAGAAGAAGAAGAAGTTGATGATGATGAGGATGATGACGACGACGACGATGACGACGATGACGATCATTTCCCAATCGCCAATAATCGACCTGAAGAGCTCAAGACCCTCAATTCGACATTATTGTTGTTGTGTGCGTTGGAAGTGCTTAATGTGCTATTGAATCGGGCTGCCAGCGTGTATCTACAACCTTTTGAAAGGGAGGGTTTGATGAATGATGTTCTGTCAATACTGACAACCTCCTCGTTTTTGAAAAAGGGATCAAAATCAAAATCTTCGCAGAATCACTTCCTGTCTGCATTTGCAAACAAATTCGTAGATGTGGAGTATTCCAAAGAATACGAATTCAGATACCCAATCAAAGATGTGTATTTCAGGATCAAGACTGCAGCTTCGGAGATCAAGAAGCAATACAACAATGAAAAGTTGTCTCAAAGCAGCGATCTTTCTGAGCATATGCAGGTGTTGCACCACGTCAAGGATATATTGTCTGATACTAAATTGACAAAGTCATTCACGTACGACCAGTGGTTGGCAGTATGGAATCAACTCAAATTTGCGTTGCAAGGTGGAGCTGCAAAGGTTCATATTTCTAGCTTCGAGCTCATTTCTTCCGGGATTATCACGCAATTGACAACTGTATTGACATTGAATGATTCAGACCACGCTTTTGAATCTTCGCCTTGTTGCAGGGCATTTATTCATTCCTTTTTCGATGGCGAGAGCACTAATGCTAAGTTGTTTGTGCATCAGTTGCTTGAAGCTTTGACTAGATCAGAATCGTTTGAAATTGTTTCTGCTGGTAGCCATAACCACAACTCAGCTTCTTCTCGTGACCAGCAACAAGCCACGTTGATGGCAAATCAAATCAAATTGAAATTGAACCTGGAGGGAGACTTGGGTGATCTCAATTTGCCTCCTAATTTTCAGAACATGGTTGTGTCTGTACATGCTATTGCTACGTTCAAATCGATCCTTTCGTTTTTAAAGCAGAGATTACTGTTTATGGAACACTTGTCAAGCATGAGTTCCAATAGAGGAGGAGGCGGAACAACCAATGCTGCAGAAGAAGGGAAAAAGTCGGATTACAGTTTGGAGTTTTTAATCAATGGCGAAGTCATCCCCTTGGAAACAACCATCTACGGTGCTATCTACCGATCAGCTCAAACTAAGCCTGATGAGATTGTTGATCCTAAAAAGATTTGGACTGGAGTTCATCAAATAACCTTTAGAAAAGTGAGTAATGAGGTTAGCAATGAGGATGTGTTTAAAAACTACAATGGTAATGCTGACGATGCTGAGTTGACAAGTTATGACGAAACAACCATTGGTATTTTGCAGCTTTTGAAAGTCTTGTTCAAGATGAATACCTTTGTTCATCATGGTGGAAGGTCTAGTGTTCCAGTTAAAGACTTTATCAATTGGAAGTTGACGGCAAAGTTGAATCGCCAGTTGGAGGAGCCGTTGGTTGTGGCGAGTGGTACGTTACCTGGATGGAGTATACATTTGACAAAGCAATTCCCATTCATTTTCCCTTTGGCGACAAGAATATTTTTTTTCCAATCTACGTCCTTTGGCTATTCTAGATTGATCCATCAATGGCAATTGAGAACTAACCAAAACTATGAGGATAATAGAGGCAACGATGCTTCTAATAACAACTCTGCTTATAATCAGAGACCACAGTTGGGAAGGCCAAATAGACACAAGGTGAGAATATCAAGAAATATGATGTTGCAAAGTGCATTGAAGGTGTTGAATATGTATGGATCAACCCCCGGTATTTTGGAGATTGAGTATTTTGATGAGGTTGGGTCGGGGTTAGGACCAACATTGGAGTTTTATTCAACGGTATCGAAAGAATTCTCCAAGCGGAAATTGAAGTTATGGAGAGATGACAATAGGTACGATGGTGAAGGTGAAGGGTATGTTACAAATCAATATGGATTGTTCCCATCGCCTATGGATAAGCAACAAGTCAATAATGAAAATGGGAAAAAGATTTTATACTTTTTTTCGTCATTGGGAAAGTTTATTGCAAGGGCCTTGTTGGACTCAAGAATCATTGATTTTAATTTCAATCCGGTATTTCTCAAGTTGGTGCAATTTTTGAATCAAAAGCATACATCCTCCCAATCGTCGCAGCCAATGAATCAAAAATTGATGAAGAAGATTGTCTCTTTACAAAACTTGAAAATGGTTGATCCTGATTTGGCAAAGTCATTACTGCACTTGCAAAAATATGTCAATGCATTTGATGCCGTTGCTCCTGAACAAAGAAACTTTGTTGAAGTAGATGGGGCAACAATTGGCGATTTGGGTATATATTTTGAAATGCCCGGTTATCCCAAGTACGAATTGATACCCAATGGAAGTGAAACCTTGGTCCAGGCTGATAATTTGGAGTTGTACATTTCGAAAGTTCTTGAAAATACATTGTACACCGGTGTCATTCATCAAACCAAGGCATTTATGGATGGATTCTCCAAAGTGTTCCCCATTACTTCATTGGTGATTTTCTCGCCACCAGAATTGGTTGAGCTATTTGGCAATTGTGAAGAAGATTGGTCATATGATGCATTGTCGTCGGCAATTGTGGCAAATCACGGATACAGCAAGGACTCGCCCGAGATTAAAGATTTGATCAATATCTTGATTGATTTCAATTTAGAGGAGAAGAGGCAGTTCTTACAGTTCCTTACCGGGTCCCCGAAGCTACCCATTGGCGGGTTCAAGGCATTGCGTCCGGAGTTGACTGTAGTTCGAAAGCGAGCAGAGGATGGATTGAAGGATGATGATTATTTGCCTAGTGTAATGACGTGTGCTAATTATTTGAAGATTCCCAAGTATTCGAGTAAGCTGGTGATGAGAGAGAAGTTATTGCAAGCGGTCAATGAGGGAGCTGGTGCATTCCTTTTGTCATAGAGTAAGTAGAGTTTTGAAGATAGCATTTTTTTTTTTATTTACTTATTTATTTATTTATTGGAGCAGCAGTAGGCAGGAAACAGGTTGTTGTAGTTGTGCGGCTCTCTTTTTTCTTTTGTTTTTTTTTCTTCCTGTTTTTTGGGAA
Organism: Lodderomyces theae; assembly: GCF_024610275.1. Taxonomy (NCBI): domain Eukaryota; kingdom Fungi; phylum Ascomycota; class Pichiomycetes; order Serinales; family Debaryomycetaceae; genus Lodderomyces; species Lodderomyces theae. Next base: position 42,804 of record NW_026261448.1, read on the forward strand.
TGTGAATTATGGACACAGTTCACTAAAATTAATACCTGGTTTCCACAGAAAACGCATTTAACGCAGCTAATATCCCCACACACCGACTCCCAAAATGTCAGTCAAGTTTGAAGAACTAGTCACTTCATTAATTGATACCGCCCCATCCACCGAGTTACCTGAAGTTATCGAATCGTTACAAACCATTTCTGGAGCCTCGAAGTCGACAATCGATGACGCCGTAGCTGAGTACATCAAAACACACCCGATTGCTATATCGGACTATATCATAAGCTCATTAAACAAGGATCTGCATTCATTGAAATATATTGATTATGTAAAGGGGGAGAAGTTTTCATTTGACGTAGCTAAACAGGCAATTATTGACGTTGAACCATACTCGCCTGAGGTCCCCATTGATTCCAAATTGGTGGACAAGTTGCAGCAATACGGTGATGATTATTTCCAAGACTATACATTTACAATTGTTCCTAAATCAAAGGACTCATACACGATTGTAATAATTGGAGAGAAATTGAACAAGGGCAATTTCTACACAGGGAAATGGCACAGTCAGTACCAAGTCTCAAACAATGAAATTACAGGTGCTATTGATTTAGATATCCACTATTTTGAAGATGGAAACGTGCGTTTGAAATATACCGAATCGAACGTATCCAATGCTGAGCATGGGAATTCGGTTTCTTCAGTTAGTGACGTGGTCAATTTCATCAACCAAGCTGATAATGCAGTCGAATTGAAGTTGCTTGATCAATTCCAACACTTGAATCAGCAGTCGTTCAAGACTTTGAGAAGATTGTTGCCCGTGACTAGATCCAAGATCAATTGGGGTAGTGCTATTGGAAACTATAGATTAGGGTCTGATGTAGTTAATAAACAGTGAAATGTATGATGACCCTAGTTCTGAGTATGTTTATTTGGAAAATCATTTGTAAATGGAGAAGACGCCCGGTGTCTTTGGAACATCTTGTCATGCCCGCCCTAGTCATGCGTAAACCTAGGTCCCAAATTAAAAATAAAGATACTAAATGCACACCAAGTGATACAATATTGCATTCTCGTAGCTCCGCTCTTGTATCTCCAAGTGCATCCACACACTTTTAGCCTTGTGCATTGCCCGCCCCTTTAAAACAACTTAAACAACATCCATACGACAAAAAACGCCAATAAAATAATCCCCACAATCCTCGTCAAGCCTGCATTTCTGTTCATGACAGTTGTCAAATTGCCCAGTGTCTGTTTAACCAGCTGCATCAAGCTTGAAAAATTCTCATTCAAGTGATGCAAAATGCCCAGCTCTTGTTGTATTGATTCGTGAATATCATTATTGACTGTAGTCCGAAATTGATGTAATGTGTTGGCTAATTGTTCGAATTTTTGGTTGTTTTGTTCTTCTCTATGGGAATATAAGTTGCTGCTCATTGTTGGTTACTTGTTGTAATGTATGGAAAAGTTTTGAAAGGGCTTGCAAGTAGCGTATATCGTGTGTTGCGCTTTGTATGGTCTGTTGCATTTTGCTGTGATTGTTTTCTTTTTTTTTTTTTTTTTTTTTTTTTTTTTTTTTTTTTTTTTTTTTTTTTTTTTTTCTTTTTTTTTTTTTTTTTTTTTTTTTTTTTTTTTTTTTTTTTTTACTTTGCCTTTTTCGTTTCTTAGTGTGTCCTTCTGCGTCCTACAATGCCTACAAAGAAAACATGTAAAACACATCAAAAAATGATAGACAGTATTTAAAACTACAGACTAATATCCAGAGTTACCAAAGCCAGCACTGGTGTTCTGTTGGTTTAAATGTTGAGGGTTGAGGTAGGGAGCATACTGCTGACCATGATATGGAGCATTGAAACCAGTATTTTGTTGATACTGAGATGGCTGCTGCTGATATGGGGGCTCTGTCAGTGCGGGGTTCTGGTACTGTTGCTGTTGCTGTACTGTGGGCTGCTCAAAAGGCGGTCTTGTGCCAGCTGGTTGATGGTATTGTGTCTGATGACCGCCAGTGGCTTGTTGCGGTTGCTGATGTTGAGGACTAGGACCAGTAACTTGCCGCTGTGGTTGTTGTACCAACTGAGGTACCGCGTGTGAGATGGTCGGATATGGAAGTTGATTATAAGCAGTTGCATTACCCTGCTTTGACCTATTATTGATCAGCTTCTCCAATAGCTCGTTATACGATTTGACCTCCGAATTCAATTGAGTATTCAATACTCCCAATTCTTCTTGCCGGACACTATACTTATCTATTAGACCACCCAATTGGATCCTCGAAGATATGACATTATTGTATAACTCAGTAACTTCATCCTCATTGATTTGTGAAATGTTATTGGTTGACAAAATAGCCAATAATCGGTCAATTTGCTTTTGATCCACATTCAATAATTTACTCTCCATTTCATTCTCACGAGCCAACTCTTGAGGTGACTTGTTGACAATAGGAGTCACATAGTTTAACGGAAAGATTCCAATTTTTCCGTTGGGTAATGATCCCCTCCACCAATCTCTGTAAACTGATTCAATCACAGTTATCACGTCACCTTTTCTAAAAGAAAGCTCGTCCTCTTCGTATGATATCAAATCATACAATGCTCTCACTTTCGACACTGTTGCCACTGTCTGCTCAGTGTCTGATCCACTCGGAGAGACTGCACGCTGTTGATCTTGTTGCTGCTGCTGTGATTGTGCTTGCTGTGCATTTGGTAATGGCTTGTTATTCAAGTACTGATTTTTCAAGTTCTGCTCGTTTTCATACTCCTGCAATGATAGCTTCAAAACTCTTTGTAATTCTTCATCCTCTTTATTCTTGTCCTGTTGTGTCCTTTCTTGTTTTGCTGGTTTATTGGGACCCTGTTGTGCTTTGAAATATTGGGGATATTCCGATTTCACCAAGTTGTATGCATCATTCATTGGCTTCAATGATGGATCTGACTTGAAACTGTTGTTCAATTGTTCGAGAACTTCAATGATTCGGTACTTGACAGTGATGTGTAATTTTTTATCCAGCAACTTCTTGACTAAAGAGTCTTCAAGAAAAGACTTGCTGGCAATTTCTTGCTTCATTCGGGACCCACAGTTTTCAGCAATGGCAACCAACAAGGATAATGACCTTAGGATAGTGTTTGCATCTTTTGTTGATGTAATTTTTGTCTTTATCAAATTGACAGCCCTGCTAGTTTCCAATTCAGGATTGGATGAGATCTTGTCGCAGACATCTAAGATGTATTGCCAGTTGTCAGAAGTAAGGGTCGGGTCCGTGGCTTTGTTTATCAAGGCATCTAGGGTAGTCATGGTTGCAGATGAGTAAGCAGGAGAATGTACGGGAGTTTTGGATTGCCACTGGATATTGATTCACAATCTCTCTCTCTCTCTTTCTCTCTTTCTCTCGTTCTCTCTTTCTCTCTCTTTCTTTCCCCGTCTGAGTGAATGATCTCCAGTTATCGATTTTATATGCAGTACCAGTTTGAATTCTCTGAGTGTGGCTGCGAAATTTCATACTCTGAAATCACATCCATGTGATCCAGATAAATTAAAAGAATATCTTCGATGGTTAAGCTTTAACGCAAACAATAGTCTGTGTGATTGATAGCTCAGTTTACCTGTTCCTTTCATGCATCAAAATTGACGCAGGGCACAGGTTTTATGCTTGTCAACTGATTCCCAAGATAAGAGAAAGGACGGCGTTAATCGTTGGATAATGAAAAGGAAAGCATTAAAACCAGTAAATACCCTTACGGAAAAACAGTCGCTATTATCGCCAACCTCATTTTGGTAACACCAGAAGAAAGAAAACTTGTTGAAATTTTGCTGCGAATATATGGCAAAAAAATAGAGGTTTAAAGAGTTAGAAACTACAGATTGCAATCTATCAAAGTGAAGTTATACAACGCTCCAAAGGTAGTTAGTTTGATAACTTGTCAACATGCCTTTGTAATGCGATACGTCATACCTATCAAAAGAAGCATGGCATGATTGGCACAAGCTTTTTGAACTTAATTCAACAGTAGTTGGTAGCTCTCATCCCCTATTTTTTTTTCTCCTCTTCAATTTCAATCTTTGTGTCATTCCAATGGGAAACAATAACAGGGGGACTTGTTGGCGGATTTAAGTGCGCGGTCTAGTTTGTGTACAAGTTAAGACGTGAAACAGCAAAGCAATGCATTTAAATCCTGAGCGGGGGGACAATTGTTCAAAGTCATTCTACTTTTTGTTGCTTAGTTGTAGGAGTCTATTATCATTGGGTATTAACTACTGTTTTTGTTAATATATATATGAAATCTTTGTGTCTTGTGTTGTATCAACTAATTTATACAGTAAACTCTAATCTTTTTATTTTTTACGCGCTTTGTCTTTCAAACAACAAAAAATTTTCAAAAAACGTTTTCATCTTGTCCTTCTTTGATTACATATAATCTACACCAGTACTATTATTATTTATTATTATTATCTTGAATTCCTTTCCTTTTATTCATACAACTCAACCAATCATATTTACATTGCTTGGAATTCTATAACATGAGTTCTTCTCCTTCTTTGTCACCTCCTTTCTCATCTTCAGCAAAGAGAGCAGGGCGAGAACAACAACAGCAACAGCATCAGCAACAACGTTATCGCTCTGCTTCCTCTGTCGGTGCAATTCCAGTTGGAGATACATCACCTTCATTGTCTACCATGGCGACCTCAAAGGCATCGAGAAGAAAATCAAACGCTCGAAGAGCCGAGTTGAAACGTGAAACCAAGTCAGATTGGGCTATTGCAAACCACCTTGTGATTGGTTTCAGGGAATTGATTTATAGACAAACATGGATTGTCCCCTTCTTAGTATTGGTGGCTGCATTTGGAACATTCTTTCTCTCTAGTCCAAGTGGGAAGATCCACAAGTTTTTGGAAGATATGATTGTACCTTCATATCATATCCCTGGTACTGATCAATATGGAAAAGGTGCCAATGATTTCAAATTTGTTGGATTCTATGCAATTTTCTTCACCTTTTTAAGAGAGTTTATGATGTGTTGTGTTTTGAGACCAATTAGCGTTTATCTCGGTGTAACTAAAGAAAGCAAGCAAAGGAGATTTTTGGAACAAACTTATGCAATGTTTTACTATGGAATCAGTGGTCCAATGGGGTTATGGATTATGTCGAGGACTCCATTATGGTTTTTCGAAACTACCCCAATGTATCTTGAATATCCCCACAAGACCCATGAAATTTACTTTAAAGTGTTTTACTTGGGACAAGCAGCATTCTGGGTACAGCAATCGGTCATCCTTGTTTTGCAAGTGGAAAAACCAAGAAAAGATTTCTTTGAATTGGTTTTACATCATATAATTACCATTGCTTTGATTTGGTGTTCGTACAGATTTCACTTCACGTGGATCGGTATTGAAGTTTTCATTACCATGGATGTATCTGATTTCTGGTTGGCTTTATCTAAAACATTAAACTATTTGGATTCAAAATTGACGGGCCCAATGTTTGTTTGGTTTATTGCCGTTTGGATCTACTTGAGACATTACATCAACTTGAGAATCTTGTGGTCAGTTTTAACTGAATTCAGAACCGTTGGTGAGTGGGAATTGAATTGGGAAACTCAGCAATACAAGTGTTATATTTCACAACCAATTACATTCTTTTTGATCTTTGCCTTACAATTGGTTAATGTTTATTGGTTATTCTTAATTTTGAGAATTTTGTCAAGATACATTTTCTCTGGTGAACAAAAGGATGAAAGAAGTGAAGATGAAGAAGAAGAAGAAGATAGTGGTAATAGCGAAGAAGAGAAGAAGGAAGAATAGACTGCATAGCTAGATAATACTTAATTATATAATTTCACCATTTGTATGCAAAATACTTTTAATCTGTCGCGACATAAGATTAAAAGTGTAAACAAAGCACATTAACATAGACAAACTTGGAAATACACACACACACATACACACACACATACACACACACATACACACACACATACACACACACATACACACACACATACACACACACACACATGTGTCGAAACTTGCAATCATTGAGCAAAGACGAGCTAATACGGAAGGTCCTAGAATCAGAAGCAATACTTCATGAGTTTCAAGAGTCAAGCAAGGAACTAGAAAAGGCGCTAGAAGATGAATTGCAAGAGCTAGAAACAACAAACTTGAATCTTGAAACGCAAGTTCTCAACTTAAAGAATCAGTTATTAGCATCAAAGCAACAAAATTTAGACCACGGAAAGGAGTTGGACAATCTACAGGATCTCTTACTAAGCAAAGACCAAGAAATCACCAGTTTGCAACAAAAAATAGTAAAGATAGAGATTGCAAATGCGTCCATGGAGAGTCAGGATAGAATCATGCTTCATAAATACAAAGTGCAACAGGAATTTAGCAATGAACTTTTGGAGAAAATGGCCATTTTGGAAGATGAATTGGATAGAGTTAAAAAGCAAAATACTGAAAAACAATTGCATATCACCAATTATAAAATTCAAATTGATGATCTACATGACAGAATCAGACAACTCGAGTCGGACCAAAATAAAACTTCCGCAGCAGATTCCCTGTTTGTCAGCTTGATGGATGTTTTGAAGAGCACACCTCCACCGAATGTACTTTGCAATGTCACCAACAAACCACAAACCAAAATGAAGAAGTCGGACTCACTCCAAAAACTCAAGAGCTTGACTAGAGATATTGACATATTTCTAGGGAAAACCAAATATCCCCATGATCCATCAGTAGAGAATATGAAAAGAATGTCTGTATTGAAAGCACCATCACTGACCAAATTAACAACCCTGGATGAGTCGGCATATATTGAAACAGACAGGAGAGTGAAGCGGCTCTCGTATAGCAAACGGTATTCCCAACTACCTTCAATAACGGGAAGCCCTAACCCAAGAGCTGCGGAGAGGTATTCTTGACGTTCTATATCCTTTTAGTTTTATAGGTTAGTTCTGCGCTACCATTGTTTATAAGACACGAATATTCTCTCCTTTGTTTTCTCCAATTGTATATTCCAAAAAAAACGATACGTGCTACTAGACTGAGATTCTCCCCCCCCCCCGCATACCTTCCAAACAATATCTCGTCTTAGTCATGGATTCATTCAATGGCGTACTCAAGAGGTTTGACAATAGTGAGGTGCTCACCTACCTTGTCAGTATGAGTAGAAAACTTTCCAAACCGCAAGACTTGGACGAGTCCAATTACAACACCTATCGTGATCAGTTGATCCAACTTATAGATGAACAAAGAAAGAGGCAACCACAACCAATAGCCAAAAAAAAGAAAGGCGAAACCACATCTGTTGCACCTGAAGCCAAAATTCAGTCCTCATTGAATGTATTCAAGTTGGTGTCAAGAAACTTGGTCATGGTTCTACGCATTCTTTCTTCAAAGATATATGATGTGGCGAACCAATTGTTGAACGATGTGCATTTGGACGAACAATCAAACTTGCGCCTGCTGTCCAAAGTGGCTATAATTATTCTTATTGACCTATTTGAGCATTTTCCAAGTCAATTAGGATCATTGAATAGCTTTTGCGTTGCTCAAATCTACAAAATTTTGAAAAAAGATCCAAATATCGATAGCGATTTGGTGTATTTGTTATACTCAGTTTCCAAAAATGCAACAAAGCAAGACATTGATGACAAATTGTGTTCCAAATTGATCAAAATTAGTACAAAGTCCATTTTGCAAGACCCGATCTCATTCGACATGGAGGATGAAAAATCGTCATCAACGGTGCTTTTGAAAAAGAATTACACTCAATGTATGAAGAATCTTTTGATATTGAGTATATCAAGTCATTACGAGTCCCTATTGGAAGCTTCGGCCAGCTCTAGTTCGGCTGGAGCGAAATTGAAACCAGAAACAATTATGACGCAGCAGTATCTGTTCCAAAAAAGCATTCTCACGACGCATGAAAAAATATTTGAGTATGCATTGTCTAGTCCACTCAAGGAGGTGCGTGTGGCAGGGATAGATTTATTGTCGAACCTTCTCATCAATTTCATTCCAACAGGAAATTTTAGTGCAATTGAGTATTTGATTCGATTTTACCCGTTACCCGACCCCAACACCTGGGATTCCAGCTTGTCAGCAGAGCTAGATGTAAATGGGGAACCTTTGGTGGAATCTAAGAAGGAGAGAAATTCCATTGTCAACCATGACAGCCCTTTTATACTAAAGAGTCTGTTGGAGCAGAACCTTCTACAATCAAGCATAGCAGCTACTATTATCTTCTATATTCAAATGGAGCAATTTCAAAATCCAGAATATTTGTCGTCCAATTTGACCAGCATTTTGCAAATGGTGCTTTTGAAATTTGATGATTCAAAGTTTGAAAATGAACGTGTAATTCATATCCATGATTCAAATTGGAACAAAACGTTGTCGAATTGGCATGTGATCCTCGACTATGTTGTTAAGGAAGCAGGCTCTGCTGCTGGCGATGTTCTCTCCAGTTACTTGTATTCAAGATTGAACATTAGTAGCAGTAAAGTTACCGACACCAACCAAGGAGAAGTGACCGAGCAGATATCTTTGAATAGAGACAGGAAACGCGAGTCTAGAATTTTCAGCTTCAAATCCACCAAATCTCTGAAAAGAAAAGCCACTGGATCCGATGTCAACATCTACACAAATCCATATCAAGCTTGCCTCGTTTTGTCGGTTATTGAAAATATCATTCCTTTAGGTGCAATCATAGAGTCTAGGGAAGAGAGAGACAGAGATGAAGAGAAAAAGGGCTTTGATGAGTTGGATGATGATTTCGAAATGTCGAGTCCCTCTGATTCACGAGGCTTGTCATTTTTGGAAAACACATTGTTCGCTTTGATTGCTAATAACAGCTCTTATACACGCACGTATGCAATAAAGACCTTGTTGACCCATGCGAGGCTCAACCCGGCCAGTATAAACCAGTTGATCTTGTTTGCATACAAATTTGTTGACCAAGAGCACAAAAACTCGGATAAAATATCGACAAAGGGCCCGCTCAATACTTGCAGCATATCTTCAGTGAGACTTCTCAGTTACTCTTTAGCCTTGCTGTCATTGATCAAACAAACAGATCCCACATTGTTACAAAATACAATTATTGTGAGAGTTTTGAGTTTTTGTACCCAGAATTTGAAGCATAGTGGTAAGTCCAGTATCAAAGATTCAAGCTGTTGGATAATATTGTCCTCATTGGTCACATTGTACAGCTTCTCCGAGTATGTTAAGTTGAATTCGTCCCAAATTTTGATTTTTTGGAAGAGCTTGCTCACGTCACAATTTCTCTCCGTCAATTCAAACGTGTCAGGAAATGATGAAATTAACGAGGTAATTTCTAATTTAAAAACAAGAGCTTTTGCTTTGGTATGTTTGCATAATTACTTGAAATCGGTAGATTTGACTCCCGAGTCATTTAAACAGATTCTGTTTTTGTTGACCAAATCGTACAACTACTTGTCTCATTTGGAAAGTACGATTGAGAATGTTAGTTCTGTGACTACGTTGAATGCAGCTGGCTTCAATGATTACAATTACAACCCAGATATTCTCAACAATATATTATACTCCAACTACTCATTCAATGGACAGTTGAGTCTGGAGAACATGGTTGTTAGCTTGGTGTTTTACAGTAAAAAGGTGATTTTGCAAAATTACAAGGAGATTGCGAATTCGCTCAAAAGTGACATCAATTCTAATCTCGTCATTTTTCTCATCAAGGTTTTCAGTGATCATCGAATTTTCTCGAGAAATTTTTCTTTGGATGGTGACAGATCCTCTTCAAAGAGCAAACTGAAATACGTTTCATTGCACACAGATCTGATTGACGATTCGATGTGCTATCTTAGTGAAGACTACAACTACAATTTTGGATTGACAAGCAAATGGCCATTGAGGGTCGCGCATTCGTCGATTATTTGGGAAAGTAACCTGCGTGAGCTTGTGCCCGCAAGCAGCAGCATCTTCACGTTGCACAAGGAAGGTCAAGCAACTTATTGGTTCCACTGTTTGGAAGAGATCGCTGTCTCCTCTTCAACACGGTTTCTCTCCTATGACCCTAATTGTTTACTAACTAGCGACGGCCCGATGAGAAACGATGCCTCACCGACATTGATGACTTCATTGGTTGATCTTGCTATAGACTTGTTTGAAACACTGTTTGCTCATTTGACTAGCAAAATTCAGTTTTCGTTATTGGAGCAAATTCGAAACTCACTCACGGCTAATCAAGTTGACGAATTGAGAGTAAGAGCAATAATGATAAATGTGTCGATTGCTATGAATGGGGTGGCTAAGAACATGTCGGAAAATGAGTTGATTTTAGAGAGTGGTGTTGCAGCGACTCTTATCGATGTGGTGAAAAAAGTCAAGCTTCGGAATGCCGAACTTATCACTATTAATGCTGAGACAGTGGGATTGATTTCACGTCTCATTGACAGGGATGAAGTGCATGGTGTCATAACAAACCTCATCAACGATGTGGTCACTGATCAAAATCCATTCCAAAGAGGGTTTTCAGTCCTTTCAATGGCCAATATATATTACAGAAGGAAGATTGGACTTAAAGAAGCTTACAATATCTTGGATCAATTGATGAGTGATCAAAATCCGGTTGTCTACTACTTTACTTTGCAAAGTCTAGTTAAGATTTTTGAAGCAAATTCAGACATGTCATCATTAACACCACAAATATTGGAGAGACTTTTACACAATTATTTGGATGATGGGTTTGGCTATAGTCTTGCTGATAAGGTGTCGGTAAATCTCAAAACAAAGTTTGGCTCAATTGGGCTTTTGGCAAAGTTGTTGCAGTTGGTGATTACGTCTTTGGGCCCCGAATTGCGCGAATGGCGACCTCAAAATAAGGAAATTTTGAGAAACCTCATAGTCGCTTTGAGCTATGGTATCGGGTTGGCAACGTTGGATGATTACATAAAAGTGTACCAACAGTTGATAGAGCTATTCAAGGAGTTGATCATATTTGACTCGAATCTCATCGAAGGAGAAATTGACGTTTTTACGAGATTGTTGAACTTGATAATCTCCAAGAACATAAAAATTGCTGTGGCTAATGTTTCTCCAACTTCTTTGAATGCTGAGTCTATTTTCCCCTTTACTACCAGTTTTGACTTATACGCATCAGCATACAGTTGTTACTATGAACTAGTCAAGATATTTGGTGTCGGGATAATATCACAAGAAACTGAGTACTTGTTTTGGGTGTCAATGAATATAGTCCCATGCCCTGAATTGGAGCGACTCCTTTTACTTTGGATGGAGTGCAGCTTGGACAAGAATTGGTTCAGTACTTTAAACAATTTACTTAAATCAAGTATGAAAAAATTGGTGGACCCATTTCTTGAATCAAACTACCAACAAAAACTTTTACCATTGAGTCAGCGACAAAAAAAACACAGTAAAGCAAATGTCGTTGATTTCAAAGATGAAGAGAACGAGGTCATTGTTGATGAGGATGAGGTTAAATTGGAAAAGAATGAGCCCATCACATTGCAATTTAGAGTGTTTATCTATGAGGCATTGAACCATTTGTTGCAGTTGGCTTACAAGAATCCGGTGTTGGTTGAACGATTAAAGAGCAAGATTGCAGAAATCGTGAAACTTTCATTTTTAGGTGCCGCGTCGCCAATACTTGATTTGAAATTGAAGGGGCTTGATTTGTTGAATTCTGCGTTGGAATTGTTTGGTGATCTTGAAGATCCGTTGTACCCGGCATCATCTATATTGGAGCAACAACAAGCTCAAATAATCAGTGCATTGGTTCCTTGCTTTACTCCGGGAAATGACTACAAGGTAATTTCCCATGCAATTGGTGTTTCCTCCAAGTTTATCAACTTGCCTCGAATAAAGTACTATTCAAAACAGCGAATTTTGAAGACATTGATACAACTATTGGAGGAGATCTCGTCTAACAAGTTTTTGAAGTTTGGGTTCTTGGAGGATATGTCGGAATTTGGAAAGAAAAGTATACAGTTGTCGATTTTGAATTGCTGGGCAGTGCTAAGAATCGAATCTTATGAGGATTCGGAACAAAATGAGGAGGAGTTTGAGCAAGTGTTGGAGAAATATTCCGAGCTATTGATATCCTTGTGGATATTGTCTTTGAGGGAGTATTCCATTGTCAAATACAGTGAATCTTCCAGTAGAGAACTTGAGATTTATGGCAATTATTGGATCAATTTGGTGACGGTCTTGAGTTTAGAAACGGAGACAAATTTTGCCTTGATCAATGACTCGCTTTCCGGAGATAGCGAAAATTTCTTTTTTATATTGTTCAGTCAGTGTATTGAGTCCTTGATCAAAAACAAAAATGTTGTACCTATCCTAAGGTCATTCAACAAGCTTATGGGTATAACCACTTTGGTCGATTTGACATTCAACGAGCATATATTTGGTGAGTTGATTGATGTTATTGATCGATACATGTTGGTTGAAGAGGATGCCGAAATTCAGTGCTTGTTCTTGGACTCGTTGGAAACTGCATTCAGTACATATATCTCCTCGCATCAGAAGGATTTAGAGAGCGGATTTGACAAATTGTTTGAATTGATTCGTGTCACGATGATACCTTTATTCAAAATATTGCCATTCCTCAAATCTGACTTTGACACCGTCTCAGACAATTATGAAGCTTTACTCAAAAATGCTGAAACAGCACTGAACCTATTGATTTTGAAAAAGACGTTTGAAAATTTGGTGAGAATGATATCTATGTTCCCCGATGTGGTAAAGAAGGATCTTTACTCGTGTCTTTTGTACATTTTTGCTAAAGTTTATGAAAGCAAAAAGGTGTTTTTGATATCGGTTATTCTCCCATATTTGAAGCAAGTTGTCATGGATTGCACAAAGTTAGGAACTGATTTAGTTAAGCCATTCTATGACATTATCTCGAGATTTTACTCAATTGATGCCGAAGTTAACTACACCGTCTTGACTTCAGTGATTCTTGTGACGTACGGTGGCATCCAGCTAAGTGCAGATGATTCTAGAAAGTTGAGCAGCGGGTTGCTCCAGCTTTTGCTAAATGAGAACACTGCTTCGTTGAGCTTGCAATGCATAAAGTCCCTCATGAAGGAAAAAGGTTCTCACGTTGACTTTGTTTTGAAAGATTTGGTGACTGATGTTGTTCATAATCTAACGGGAATGAACACCAGTATTGACATAAGTTCCAAATTATCATTTGAGATATTGATGTTGTACACTAAAGACGTCGTCCATGACAAAGAGAAGTTGACGGCAATTTACAGCCTTTTGATACCTGCATTAATTCAAAAGGGTGCCGAGAATAAGCTATACACTCGTGATAAGTTATTGCTTTTAATCAAGCAGGATTCTCTGGTATTCAAAGATGTTGTCAATAGGTACTTGACAGCTTCACAGAAGACTTTGGCTGAAGAGCTTATAAAGTTGAAAGGAGATACTCTGGCAGGGAATGAAACCGATCCTCAAATAGAGTTGAAAACGTTTGTGTAGAACTAATAAAGGAATAAGATTATGCCTGCTTTAAGTGGTAACGGAGATCGGTTGTTGACCATTCTGTAGCAGAACTCCAGAGCATCGATACTAATTTCTATTTGTTTAGTTTCACAAAAAAGATTAAGACGCGTCGTCGTCGTCTTCCCTTTTTCCACATTTTCGCTCTTTCTACCAACACACATTGATAAGCCCTACAATATACTGAGAGAAAACAGCATGATAGAGGAGGACATTGGAGGAAGCATCAATATTGAAAATTCGTTATTGTTTGCCGCATCTGATCCACCTTTGCGAGCAGATGAAATTGCAAATTCTAATCCAGTTCCTAAGCTGAAGAATACGTCAGAGCGATTGTATGATCAAGACTTCACGCCTCGAGAGTCGTATGATTCCATTGAACAGGTGGATTCCAACAACAAAGCTGCCAGGTTGTTTTCTGGTGAAATCGTTACTCTCGAACGAAGAATACGCCATCAAGAACACATCCGTCCCGAGGACAAGAATAAACATTACATAGATATGGACTCCCTTTTTGCAAAAATTGAACTCAAGAACAAAATCAAGGAAAACTCCACCAAACTAAATCTGAAAATGGAACGTGTCACTTCAAAATATATGCCCTTATGGACCGAAAAGTATAAACCACAAAACTTCCTACAATTGTGCCCTGCAGGGAATGAAAAGCAGTACCGATTAATTATGCGATGGCTTCAGAAATGGTCGCCCTTGGTTTTTGGTGAAAAGGTTAAAGAAACTGATGGAACTGACTCACTTGGCAGACCACTTCGTAAGATTTTACTCATACATGGGCCACCGGGAGTCGGCAAAACAGTGACTACTCACATCTTAGCTCGTCAAATGGGTTACAATATTCAAGAGCTAAATGCAATGAATAGTATGGACACTCTTCCACAAGGATCTGTGCAAAATTCTGCTGGGAACAACCCTTATTCAAATGCGTCGAATGCCTTGAAATTAAAGATTCAAAATACGTTGACATCCAACGCAGTGTCCAAAAATGGGAAACCTTTTTGTTTGCTAATAGACGAGTTGGATTCATTAGCCAACGTGAATGATGTTGTCAAGATTTTGCAAGACATTGTGAATGCTGATCAACGTGCATATGCAAAACAGAGACGCACAAGTGGGCTTGACAACAACGATCAAAAAAAACCACGAAAGGCGGATAGAATTTTGAACAGACCCATAATTTGTATTGCCAATGACATTTACTCGCGTCAACAAGGCAAGTTTGGACCGAACCCGCTAGAAAAAATGAGGGCGATCTCCGATGTCGTTACATTTCGAAAGCCTGCTATTACGCAAAGAGCCACCGGTGTAAAAGTCAGTGGAAGTGCCATGAAGTCCGTGAAGGATTTTTTGATGTCAGTCAGCGATAGAGAAAAGTTGGGATTGGATTACAAAGACATCGGTGAGATTTGCGAGGTATGTGATGGAGATTTGAGAGCATGTTTGAATCACATGCAGTTTTCCGGAAGACGCGTGGCACGTTATAATAGCACTAATAAAGTGTCTGCAGCAGACAAGCACATTTCTTGGTACGCAATGGTTGAGGATGTATTCAAGAGAGATTCCCGATTGAAAAAGGAGGAAAATTTTAATGTCCTTTTGCAAAAGTATATGGATGGTGATGGAAAATCTATAACTGGTAGTATTGACCTGTTTGACAAGTTCATAAATGGGGTATTCAATAGGTACCTAGATATTGTTCACTTGCAGGATGATATCTTAACTCGACCCAGCGAACTTAGTGATTGGCTTCATTACCACGATTTTTTCAACAATAATTTTAATGATGCAAATCAGTATAATGCGTTAATAGCATTGAAGAGCTGGTCGTTACTCAGTGATTTAAAAAACTACAGCGACGTCAATCCGTTGATCCCAAACGTCAAGAACTTGTCATTTGAGACGTTTGAGAAGTTGAAGGAGAACCGCCATAATGCAAGGACTGTGATTTCAAATGTCTCTCCTAGCACGCTTTTGGCTTTGGGGAGCACAAACGATGCTAATATGGCCTGCTGCTTTCTCCCTTGTCTTACAAGGCTTCTTACTCCTAGCCTATCTTCAAAAACCAAAAGCAACTTAAGCTCGGCGGAGATTGGAAAGCTCCAAAAAGTTGTAAAGTTGATTGAAACGTTCAAATTGACACTTGAAACAAAGAAGGATTATGAAACAGGTCAAACAGAGTTGAAGATTGGGCCAGACTGGGATTCAGTTTCCATCTTTGATGCTTTTGTTGCCGGAAGATCGAGCGTGATCGAGCACAAGCAGCTTCAACTTAAACGACAGACTTTGTTCCCATTGATCAGTGCAGAATTGGATAACTTAAGGGTTTCACCAGAAGCCAAAAAGCACAAACTTGACAGTGCTGAAGAGTTTGGATCAAAGAAAGCAAAACATGAGGACACAACGTTTAAGTCTCGGTACGACAGTGTCAAGTCTGCCGCCAAGCCCGACAGTGAGACAGCCAAAAGACAAGTGCCTAGAATCTGGGTCAATTTCAATGAAGGTTATTCGAATGCTGTTAGGAAAGAAGTTTGTTGGAAAGACATCTGGTTGCCATAATTAAGAAAAGGATGGACACTTGACAGCTACATCGATGAAGTTCAACAATTTCATATATAAAACACTGAATAACTATTTAATTACTGCATCTAAATACTTTTCGAATAACCTCACAGACGATTCGAGAGTCTCTGATTGAATAAAGAGGTTTTTAAATCGGACCCTATCATCTTGATGTCTTAATGTAGAGCTCTTGAACACGTCTTGCCCAAATGCTCTCCTTACCCTTAATGGTTTTCTCGGTTCATCTCTGTGTTCTGAAGGGAAACCCTGGTTTGGAATGGTTTGCGCTATGGAACCAGGATTAGCAAGTTCATTCAAATGGGCTTGACTAGTTTGCTCTAGTTTTGGCAAACTGATTGGACCAAAATCATACACAATATGATGATCCTTATTGAACACTTTTGGTAGCGTTTTAATTCGGCTAATACATGATTTGAGTATAGATTTCTTAACTTGAGAAGCTCCTGCATCTGAAGCTGACACTTTCAAGTGCAGAAAATCTGAGACCAAAGACTCGGCTGACGATACTGATAATCGCGGTGCAGGGGTATGTGGAGTTTGTGGAACATCATTCAGCTCGGTAAATGTTGAAGTATCAAAAGATTTTGTGTAAGTAGAGTTTAGTGAGCTATTGTGTACCGTAGTATAGGTGGCCCTTTTAATTGCACTCAATGGCAAGTCTTCTTCAAATTCAGATTCGTTTAATTTTCTCAACTTTACTCGATTCGTTGTATCACTTCGTGCACCATTCTCCAAGCTTTGAATCATATCAGTATTCCCTCGTGTAATTGTGTTTCCTGCTAGTAACCTGTTCCTTGCAACAACAAACGAAATCACGTCATCTTCATGCGTTTGTGCCTGTGTGTGCGACGAAAATACCTGACTTCCTCTGAATCCTTCACTCTTGTGGGTGTTTAAATTGACATTCTCCTGTATTAGTCGGTACCCTTTAAGGTCATACTTCTTATGAGCTCGAATTCCGGGTATGCGTGTATTCCTAGTTCCCAGTGCATCTGTCATCTTCGGTTTGTCACCGGTGAAGCGAAACTGTTTTCTCCAGAAAGAGCTTCCTCCATGGTTTCCCTCAATGATGTTGTCACTAGATGCTTCCGCTCTCGTCGCATGGGTTGCATTGGTGATATGGTCAGTAGTAACATCGACTGCACTGGAATCCTCCGCAACAAGTTGAGGGTGAGGGTCCATACGTGGTGTTGCAAAGCAAGAAAAGGATCTAAACTTGTCAGATTCGACCTCTTGAGAAACCAGTACATCTTGCCACTGGTTTAAACCATGTTCCATAGGAGTGTCAATTGTGCTATCCTTGCATTTACTCTCTAGATGGAAGTCTACGTCATTCAAGGGGTACCTTAAGCTTGGGTCATCAAAACTGAGACTGCTAATACCCTCAGGGTTCCTATTTTGATCACTCATTGCTGTGTCATTCTCCAAGCCCTGAAGTGGAAGGTCTAGTGTTGAGGTGTGTGGGTGTTGGTGTAGTGTGACCTCACTTGTTGTAGCTGTTGCTGCGCGTTTCATCGCTACGCGGGTGAATCCAGATTCCTCTGTGTCTGTCAGTGGTAATTTTTGCTCAATCTGTTGTCGCTTCCGAATGGAAAAGTAGTCAAACTCATCAGAGTCGGCACCATTCATCAATTCACATATATTCAACCTTGGGCTGATAATCATGCCTATCCTGTGCTTCGACTTATTGGGAGGAGTATTTTGATCCATTGTCACTCTTCATACGTGTTGAATGGGGGATAAGCTTAATCCATGTGAAAGAAGCAAGATATCCAGATTACCCACTGCAATCATGCTTGTATTTAATGTTGCTGACTGCAGACTGCATCCCACTCAATGTGTTAATTTAAATCTGTTTCAACTTTGCTTCAAGTGACGAGTGTGTGTGTGTGTGTGCGTGTGTGCGTGTGTGTGTCATAATCCATATTTTTGCTTTTCTTTCACTCTCTTTTGCATGATTTTGCATCCAGGTACATATATACCATTAAGCTTTGTAACACGCTGGATACAAATAGGTCCTGGTGTTCAAGGACTGTGTTCCCTAACAAATCACAAGAAGTCTCCCAAAACATAAACAGCGGATACAAAGCGTTGAAGTTATTTTTTTCTTCTTTTTTTCTTTTTTACCTCTGACCCAAGAAGGATGGTACCAGCTCGATCTGAAACAATGGGTGAGTTTGATTGAAATAAAAAGGCTGTTGGGTAACTCAACTTTGTATAAAGATGAATTGGTTCTGTGAGGGAAGCCACATGCTCTACTATTTTCCGAGGTGAGTAAGAAGTGAGAGGAAACACTTCTGGGGTGAATTCTGTCTCAATGTTGTGTGACCTTTGAAAGCTACCACGATAGGTGATTACTGAAAAGATTAGATGGATGGTATATCATCAATGAGAAGTGAACAACAACTGTACTAGAAAACATGTGTAGAATCAAATCGCAAGCAAGTAAAAGTTATCGCAAATGCATAAATTGCATTTGATCTTTGTGTAATTCCTTTCAATAGAGATGAGCTTTGCATTTGAATCGAAAAATTATCAACTGCACATTGAACACCATCAACTTGACAAACATCTTAGTGCAACCATGGCTAGCAAAGACAAAGGCAACGACAAAGCCAGCAGCAAGGAAAAATCTCTGAAGGAGATTAAACCAGTTACTGAGGACTCTAGATTCAAGTCCGTGCATAATGATCCTCGTTTCAGATTTCCAAATTTCAAAAATTTGAAGGTCAAAGTGGATGACAGATTCAACAAGAAAGAATTGAAAAAGTTGAGTGGCAGCAGTGCCAAGATTGACAAGTATGGAAGAAAGCTTGAGGAGAAAGACCAAAAACTCAGCAAGTACTACGAGTATGATGACGAAAGTAGTAGCAATGACGATGAAGATGAAGATGAAGATGAAGATGAAGAGGAAGAGGAAGAGGAAGAGGAAAACAAGAAAGAGGATGAGGATGAGGAAGAGGAAGACGTGGAAGCATTGAGTCGTAAGATCAGAGGTGAGGAGGAGGAGTTGGATAGGGCAAGGGGTGAAGGTCTTTTGACCTCTTCGTCCGATCTGTCTTCAGATGATTCATCGTCCGACAGTGAACTGGAATTAGATGATGTGCAGAGCGAATCTGACCTTGAGTTGGAAGAGAACGCACCTGGAGAGTCCGATCCTACTTCCTCCTTTGCGGTTGTAAATATGGACTGGGACAACTTAAGAGCAGAAGATTTGATGGCGACTTTCTTGTCATTTGTACCCAAGGGTGGGAACATAAAATCGGTGAAGATTTACCCTTCCGAATTCGGGAAAGAGAGAATGCAAAGAGAAGAGGTCGAGGGCCCTCCAAGAGAGTTGTTCAAGAAGAAGTCGAAAAGGAAAGAAGAGTCTGATTCAGAGTCCGACTTGGATTCGGATATTGACATCCAAGATGCCAAAGAGCTAGAAAGGGTTACACGAAAGTTGTACGAGCAAGACGATGGAAAGGAAGATTACGACAGTAAAGCTCTTCGTCGGTATCAACTACAGCGATTGAGATATTACTATGCCGTGGTCAAGTGTGATTCAGTTCAGACTGCTCGAAACATTTATGAAAATGTTGATGGCACTGAATACGAGTCTACGGCAAATGTTTTTGACTTGAGATATGTGCCGGAGGATATGGAATTTGATGACAATGACGTCAAAGATGAATGTTTTAAAGTGTCGCCAAATTATAAACCTGAGTCTAGATTCGTGACGGATGCATTGCAGCACTCCAAGGTAAAATTGACTTGGGATGAGACTCCAAAAGAGCGTCTCACATTATCGTCAAGACCACTTTCACAAAAGGAAATAGAAGCCAATGATTTCAAAGCGTATTTAGCAAGTGATTCAGATGAAGATGCACCCGGCAAGAATGGTGAAGATTTGGATTTGAAGTCAAAATATCAGAGCTTGTTGGGAAAGTCGTTTAAAAATGGATCGGAATCCGGTAACGAAAGCGACGATGTAGATATGGAAATAACTTTTGATCCAGGCTTGAAGGATGGAGCTGAGAAAGACACCAACGAAGATGTTTCTGAAGAAACAACTATTGAAGCTTATAAGAGGAAGGAGAAAGAGAGACGCCAGAAAAGACTCAATAAGCTCAAAGAGAGTAAAGCAAATGCTGATGAAGAGGAAGTGGCGAAGGTGGAACTTTCGAAGTCAAGTGCAAAAGACAAGAAGCAAAAGAGTAAGGACAGACTGCGTCGTGGCGATAAAGATCATGACGAAAGATCCGAGAAGGAGAAAGCTGCATTGGAGTTGGTACTTATGGATAACGAACAGAACAATGAACACTTCAACATGAAGGATGTGCTCAAGAATGAAAAGTCAAAGAGAAACAAGAAGTCTAGAAAGAAAAATATCGATCAAGAGATGACCCAAGACAATTTCGAAGCCAATTTGAATGATCCAAGGTTCGATGAAATTTTTGAAAGTCACGACTTTGCTATAGATCCAACTAGCAGCGAATTCAAAAAGACTGAAACCATGAAGAAGATCTTGAAAGAAAGGTCCAACCGGAACAAAAGTGGTGGAGCAAAAAAACAAAATGATACTGGAATCAAAAAGCGTAAACTCAAGGACGGTACTGATTATGAAGATGCAAAGTCAATTGTTAAGAAGTTGAAGAACAAAGTTAAATAGCCGTTGTGGTTAAATTCACTAAAACAGGGTGTGAGATATTTTCGAATTCGTATGCTTAGACTACTTTGTTGAGATTGTGGTTCACGTCACAAAGTAAGATTCAATTTATGCCAGCTTATCTGGAGAGTGGTATGAATTACTATCTTTCATTCGTATAGGTGAATCGGTAGAAATAACTTATATAAAATTGAGATCAACAAAGACTAAAAATACTAACAATAAAATCAATCTTGAGCACACCATCAAGATAATGTAAATGGCTCAGCCTCTCTGAGGAGAATTGGCAGGCGGTAACGGTAATGATTGAGACCCGCGCCATTGTCTCCAATGAAATGGGTTCAAAGATCTGTTAGACACATTTTCGTAATCTGACGTAGCAGCAGGAGGGAAATTGGAGTCAACACCGTTTCTTGGAGAATCTTCATCTAATGCTTCACCTTCCCTGACCTTCAGTTTTTTCAACCGCTCTCCAAAACGAGAAAAGAATTGCTCAACCTTTTTCACCTTACCCTTAGTTCCTTGATTACCACGACCACGCTTCGATTGTTTGTTCAGCGAGTCTGTTTGCCTCTGGTCTACGTAACTACCTACGTTCCTTTCCTTCTCTACATCCTTGCGCTTTCTTTTTGATTCATTTGAGCTTTCAGTACCTCCACTTTTTGGTGCAGAACCAGATGTGGCCAGGGAAGCTTCTGGATCTTTTAATATGAAATTTTTAAGCTCCTCGTGATCCTCGGTGTTTATTCCATAGTTCTCCTTCTTGTGTAATTCATAAAGGAGGCACCCTGCGGCATTAGTATTATGATTGTACTTGTGGCTTGCAAGACGAACCTTTTTCTCCTGCTTGTTAATACCCTTGTACTCTACCTTATAGATATCTTCTTCAGAGATAACAAATGCGACTTTTGTCGCAGTAACTGCCATGTTAGCAAGGACTTGCAAATATACGTTATCTCTTAGAGTTTCCTTGCCTGAGCCAAGCTTCATTTCTAATGTTAGTTGTGGTGCCATTTCTGAAATTTGTGCTACCTCCACTTCGGGGTTGTTGACGAGAATGAAATCTGGCCGCTTCAGGGCTGATTTACCACCTTCTCCTTCAATGTCTTTTAGCTCTTCTTGGTGTATTTGAAACCCCAGAAACACACATATTGGGACAAGAAACGTGACAGCAAAGCGACTTGCCCAAACAGATTCAACCCAAACACTGATTTCCCGAGTTGGGAGGCAAAAGGTGGGAATTTCGAAATTGTAAAATTGACCCACAGTGAACAGCATAAAAACCTGTCTATCCACATCAATTGATGAAGTATCGGTCATGTCGGGTTTAATGTTGTCGAATTTGTTATCATTCAATTTCTTTGAAGTTAAAATCCGCTTTCTGTCATCATGGCGACCAACTTCTACAACTCTCGCTGTAAAGTATAGTGCAAGTGAAATTGTCCACAAGTTTCCAAATGATTGAATGTAAGGAACAGATCCTTTCCAAGTGTAGTGACAGAAATCATCCATATGGTTGCACAAGCTTTTCACTGCGTCCCTGCAGTTGGCACTCAAAACATCAATATATGGAGCTTTTGCAAAATTCATAACATCAGCAATTTCATTTGCAATCTTGACAAGTACCGTTTTTTCTCTCTCATCTAACCTTGTAAATTTTGGTCCCAACGCATCCTCAAGCTTCGGTTTTATATCTGTCTCTAGTTGTAGAATGTTGTCAACTTTCATCTTGTACCTATCATGCAAAGTCTGCAAAGTGGTATTGCGGTTTTCGTTCTCTATCAAAGTTTGAGTCACCACATCCATTTTGAGTGATGTAAATAATATCTTGATCGCTTCGATTGGTGACATTTTGTTGTCAAGATCTGAATAAATATAATCTTGATACTGGTACCAGAACTTTGAAAAATCTGTTGTGAAAAACTTCACAAACTTTCTCAAAAATTTGTTCTTTCCCCCCCCAAAGTCATTTTAGGGAGTCAACAGGGGAATGAGACTCGTATAATAACACAGGTACAAATAAGACTTACTGTTAAGTCGGCAAATTTATGCGACAACTATCTTTTTGTGTCCACTTTGTTTTGTGTTGGTTGAAAGTTTAATTTCTTTCAATTTTTGTTGTTTTTTTTTTTTTTCTTGTTTGCTCGATACGAGTTGGCACAGTTAACTGCTAACGTACCTGTGTTCAAGCCATTTTGCTACAACGTTAAAAGTTCTAGCTCTCTGTTTGGGCACTAAAAAATACAGTTTGAATATCTAAATTATTGCAATGTTGGCACACATAAGCCGAAAAACATTTTCATTTTGGCTGTCTTACTAATTACATAAAGGAATTTTAGTCCCCTTTTTTTGCAACCTTTTTTTTTTTTTCATTCAATAAAACAAATTCTCACTTCTCGTCCATGAAAAATAGAAAATGAACAAACTAGAAAATATGAGGGGACATTTAAAAGACGCATCAAATTTGAGTCCACGATTTGTGCCAGAATTGTTTACGCGTACAGAACTGAGAAATGCTGAATACAACACCCAACCCGATTATACATCCATAAAGCTAAAATGCATTTGCTACAATGAATATACTTGCGATTTAAAATTACATCACAAACTATAGTTAAAGTTCAACAAGCCGAAGTTTGGTCCAAAGAATAGGCAGAGAATGGATTTCTAACCTATCAAAAAATAAAACTCGAACCAAATCTTTTTGGGGTCTATTCCATCTTACATCGCCAAACACAAACAGGCTATGGAATAATCCCAAAGCAAAACAATCCCCCCTTCTCAATCTAATGTTCACATCTTTTAATCCTTGGATCATTTGTAAAATCATACATGGCTTCCAACTCAGCTTCGGTATAACATCTTTTGAATTCTACTTCCATCACCTCTTTCGTTAACGCGTTAGTAACGCTCCGTTTGAAGTTTGATAGATCCTCATTGCCCAAATGATAAAAGTGGTAGCCAACGACTCCAAACGGAAGATTGGGACTGAGGACTTTAAAATTGTGAGTTAGCAATGCTGTAAAATTAATCTCCGGCTGGTACCACCAATTGATACTACTATTGGGATACTTTGCACACAAGTCACATACAGCTGCTGCATCACTTGCCAAAGAGCCATGGCTTGCCATGATAAGATATCTAAGCTTCCTATGTTCAAAACAACCCAAGTCCTGAAGTCCGCAGTTTGCGTACACTTCGCCTATAAATCGCAAACATAATTGCACCAACCTTGGAAACTCTTGACTCAAATCGCTACTTTTGAACACAGTGCTTGCATTCATGTCTCCATCTATTGCCAATTCTTGGAGAAAGCGAGTCTCAAAGACATCACTCAATCGAAAACGAGGGACACAATAATAACCATCTAGGGAATAACTCACCTCCAACACTTGAAGTCTCACAAAGCATCGGCACTCACTGACTGGTATGTTTTCATAGCTAACCATGCAGATCTTCAACTTAGTTAAGTTTTTAAACCGTTGAATATAATCAAATTGGTTTACCAAGTTCCTGCCAATGATTTTGATCTGGTTGATACCTTGTTGTAAGTCGAGGTCTATACTCTGCACCCAATACGCAACTATAAAAGTTGTCCCAGGAGATTCATTTCCAAAAGAATTTTGAGAATACCGAAAACACACTCGCTCAAATATCGGATCACTGTAGTAGTGAACCACGAACTCAACGTACCTAAGATTGGTGAAGTGTCTAAGAATACAAACAATCAATGTCATATGATAGTCGTATAGTTCCAAATGATAAATCTTCTGCGTCTTGTCCATTTTTGCCAAATACCTCTCAAACGTATCGGACGATATGATGGAATACTTTTGGCTCTTGAGGTTGTGGAAGCTCTTGGAGATGTGAAACGTTTGTTTTTGCTCATTCGATTCTGTCTCATCTTGTATTCTAGACCATGGTGAGTACACATATATGTTTCTGTATAATTTGGGCTTAGCAATGTAGTGAAACTTGGAATGCAATGGGGCAAGTGCTACGACATAGTGCTGATTGAGTTGATGGAATACTTCTTCCAATGCTTCACACGGTAGGCTTGTTAGGGATATCATTGATAGGACAATTCTGGAGCAATCAAATCCAAGAGAGTTTGTGTTTGTATATATATCCTGTGGTGGGGGGGAGACAGAGAGGGAAAAGGGGGTTCTCGTATTCTTTCCTCAATGTATTGAGATTTTGACATCTGGGTGCTTATCGGATTGCAAAATTGCATCTTGTTGCTTCAAAAAACATCTAAAGCCTTCGAAATGTGCACCTCTTGTACGCACTGCACTGCAATGATTGAGGGCTGAGGCATAAATCACTCTCCCTCGAGATTTATTTCCAAATGGACAATCCACAAGACATATGGTGTCACTTTGTAGTGTCCAGAGTGGATGTCGTTAAAGAAAAGGCTTAGAGATGATAAGGCTGAAATAAAGTCGTGACACGTAAACAAACCGAAAAGAGACAAAAGAAATAAAATAAAATAAAATAAAAATAAAAATAAAAATAAGATTTGGCGACAGAAAAGGAAAAGAAGAGAGAAAAGATTCCCACCAAATCAACAATCTCAAGACAACATCATAACATATTGAAGACTAAAGCCAACACTAGGTGCTAGTACATCAGACGCAACCTATAAAGTCAAAATAGATTCCCCTTACTACTAGCAAATTTAAAACCATGTCACAACTTTTGAATTTAGCAGTACGTATTTGCGCAAACAACTCCTGACTTTTCCTTTTGCCAGTTTCACCTTACTAACCTTTGCTGACCTTTGTAGAACTTTTCCAACCTTTCCGATAGATTCAGTGTTGAGAGAATCAAGTCAGATTTTGCATCTTTGCAATCGACAATTTCCAAATTGCGTCCACCACAAGAATTTTTCGACTTTAGACGTATTTCCAAACCAGCCAACTTTGGTGAAATACAACAACGTGTCGGTTACAATTTGGGCTATTTTTCCGCCAACTATTTAGCCATTGTTGCTTGTTTGAGCATCTATGCTCTTGTCACCAACTTGCTTTTATTGTTTGTTTTAGGGTTTGTTATATTTGGTGTTTGGGCCATCAATCGATTGGGCGGTGAGGATTTGGTGACACCGTTTGGTAGATTAAACACCTCCCAGTTGTATACTGGGTTGTTGATTGTTGCTGTTCCTTTGGGGTTCTTGGCTAGTCCGGTTTCGACTTTGATGTGGTTGATTGGACTGAGTATCGTTGGAGTTGGTGCACATGCCTCGTTGATGGAGAAGCCAATTGAGACTGTATTTGAAGACGAGGGAATTGTTTAAGAGGCAGAGAAAGGAGCAGGGATGATGTATTGCACGGAGCTAGGTGGTGTGTAAAGTGATGACTGATATTGTCTCACTGTGTATTGTATAGAGGGCAAAATGCAACGTAAACTACGTGAATAGAGCTTGAAACTACTGCGTGTGAGCAAAACTGAGAGGAAGTTCCATATCATGGCCCATTGTACCACGGAGACTTAACGTGACTAATGTCCGACACCAGGGCCACGCATCACTTCTATAATCGAAGTACCTTTGCTTTCATCTACGACATTTCTTTTTCTAATGCTAATAAACTTATATTAAATGCTTCAAAATCTACTACACATTATACACAATTCCAACATAGACAAAGCACAGCACAGCAAAATGATGTACCATACAATCAAAGAAACTCTATATCAGATTGTAGACAAAAAAAATATACCGCTCTCCGCTACAAACAACATATGAGCTAAGTATATTCAATGTATAACAGACTCCATTGCGATATAAATATAAAAATAAAGATGAACAAAAGGTTGGATTTGGAGTGGGGTGGTGGGTTGTATAATTTCTGGTTTGTATTGGTTCGATGTCTGATTCAAAAGGAACTTAGATACCCAACTTAGTTCTTCTCCAGTGTCTTCTCTTAGCATTGTATCTGATCTTGTTGTCGGTTCTCAATCTGATCCATTGTGGCAATGGTCTGTTTTGTTTTTGAGCCTTGGCCAATTTTTGCTTGGTTCTGAATGATTTTTGAGACTATGAAGACTAAGTTAGTATAATCTATTGCAAAATTAATACGCAACGATGAAAACCGACAAAGGTTTGCTAGCATTGGTTCAACAATACAAGCCGCCCCGGTAAATGAATCCGGCACAGAAGTATTCTCATATTCAATCTTGACCTTTGAGACACTCTTGTATAATCAAGTGTGGCGACTAACACATGTGGCAAAGCACGCTAATGGCATGGCTTTGTCATTCTTAATATCCCCTCAGTAACTCTATGGTGTATATGCTGGTACATACAGGCATCGTTGATGTTTTAACTCTAAAGTATCTGGATTCCAGAAGTGAAAATTTTTTGAACTAAGAGAGAAAAGAGAAATAAAAAAAAATTCTAGTTTTGGCTTTTCTCTCATTAACAGTGTAGCGGACGGTAGCGCAGATCGAGAGTAAAAAAAAAAAAATATTCATTATTCCTTTCCCCTCTATACACAGGAACAAAAAAACCGAATACACACGCACTTTCTCTCTCACGCAGAACGAAAGTGAAAAATTTGTGTGAAATTTTCAAATCTTTTCACAGAAGAGATACACAGTCGTTACTTCCTCCCCTACCCACAGTCTAATTCTTTTACAGTTACTTCGACAATGACCAGAACCTCAGTCTTAGCAGATGCTTTAAACGCCATCAACAACGCCGAAAAGACCGGTAAGAGACAAGTTCTCATCAGACCATCATCCAAGGTCATTATCAGATTTTTGACCGTTATGCAAAAACACGGATACATTGGTGAATTCGAATACATTGATGACCACAGATCAGGAAAGATTGTTGTCCAGTTGAACGGTAGATTGAACAAATGTGGTGTCATTTCCCCAAGATTCAATGTCAAGATTGGTGATATTGAAAGATGGACTGATAACTTGTTGCCAGCTAGACAATTCGGTTACGTTATTTTGACCACTTCTGCTGGTATCATGGACCATGAAGAAGCTAGAAGAAAGCACGTTTCTGGTAAAATCTTGGGTTTCGTTTATTAAGAGGAGATAGCGAGGAGATAGAGAGCTACTCAGCTCTTCAGCTGTGTGTGTACTATAGAATAGCAAATCAGAAACAGAAGAAAAACAGTAATTTAGCATCTCAACATAACCACAACTTGAATTGTCATGTAGGACAGCGTATCTGGCTCTTAATCTAGCCATGTTTGTCACTTTTTGCAACTGGTACCAACCCGAATATAACTGACGTGTGATATGAGTCCAGTCTAGGGCTATAACCGTTGCGATATTTTCTCACGTGATATCTATTATTCATTTTTTTTTGATTACGGTGCGCACCGAAACAATTCCTACCATCACTACACTCGCGAAAAAATTAAAACTGAAATTTTTGAGCAGCTTTGAAAGATCTATTAGACACATATAACCACAACAATCACCAACATGTCCACTGGTATGTTCTGAACACATATATGAAATTAGCGAGTTGATACCAAACGGAATGATCATTTAGGGAGAAAGAGATAGGATCGATGTGGAGAACTATTACACCATGATTGATTTTTACTAAACACAAGAGCGTCGATGTCAAGGAATAGGCACCACTGCTTCACAAGTCTACGTTACGGATACTGTACATGGATAAGACCTACTTGTATGATCAATCCAGATTCAGGAATACATACACATGCAATTAGTCACCCTCGATTCCACTGACATATCATTTCCGCGAAACACGTTTTTGGCCTCAGATGAGCTCAATACTAACATGACCCTATTTAGACCGTTCTCAAGTTTTTGGTGTTGCCAGAATTTTTGCTTCATTCAACGATACTTTCGTCCACGTCACCGATTTGTCCGGTAAGGAAACCATCTCCAGAGTTACCGGTGGTATGAAAGTCAAGGCTGACAGAGATGAATCATCCCCATACGCTGCTATGTTGGCTGCTCAAGATGTTGCTGCCAAGTGTAAGGAAGTTGGTATTACTGCCGTCCACATTAAATTGAGAGCTACTGGTGGTACCAAGACCAAGACCCCAGGTCCAGGTGGTCAATCTGCTTTGAGAGCTTTGGCTAGATCTGGTTTGAGAATTGGAAGAATCGAAGACGTTACTCCAGTTCCATCAGATTCTACTAGAAGAAAGGGTGGTAGAAGAGGTAGAAGATTATAATCGTGCTGCTTGTCCTTTTTTTTTATGTCACTCATGTCTTTACCAAACATCATCAAAACATCTCATTAATCCAGGTACTTTTTTACATTCGTTCATCCAAACCATCGTATCATAGCTTGACGAATAAGAGGTGCCGTAAATTCTTTTGTATTTTAAACAGAGAAAACCAGTTTCAATATATATATATATAAATCTAGTAACGTGGTGAGGTTTTCACTCTTGAGTGTAGAGCTTCAAAGAGCACCTCGTAGAGAACCTCATAGAGAACCTCGTAGAGGGGTTGTAGTTTAGGAACTCTTCGTGTGCTGGGGAGTTTTTTTTTTTGAAAACTTGAATTCAGATTCAAGTTTTGAGAAATTGCACTTTCGGATAGAAGCTCAATGTTGATGATAAGATGTTGCAGAAAAGCACTACGACATTCAACTACAAATAGATGGTCAGTGGTATTTATACGGCATAACTCGTTGACTGATCCGAAGAAGAGAGAAACAATCCATCTCGCAATCAACTTATTATTTCCAAATTTGGGTGATCCTCAATATATCCAACGATA
This sequence comes from Lodderomyces theae, assembly GCF_024610275.1. NCBI lineage: Eukaryota > Fungi > Ascomycota > Pichiomycetes > Serinales > Debaryomycetaceae > Lodderomyces > Lodderomyces theae. The sequence continues at coordinate 72,277 of NW_026261448.1, forward strand.
TAGAGCAGTAGACAAGCAAATAGTCAACGCAGTTAAAACTGAAAACAAAACCAAGGGAGATTATAATGTGGATATTCCTCAAGAGCAGACTAACCACGATGTAAGCAGTGCTAAAGACTTGGAAAGGTTGAAAACAATGATTATGAAATGCAAGAAAGATTGGGACTGCATCAAAGAGTCCTTTGTTACAACCTCCAAGTATCAGTTGATCGACACAAGCTTTACACATGGCGGTCACACGGCCGTTTATGAGTCGGAGAATGAGTTTTATAACGAAGTTTTGCAACTTGACAAGTTCAATCTGAATGTTGAGATTAGTCCATTAATATTTTGTCCAACTTCGTACAGCATTGACAAATGTGCAACAGCACTATCTGCGAGAAAATGTGAAACTGGTAAGCTTCTTGCTCATTTGAGAAATTTACAAAACGTTGGACGGATCGCTTTAGGAGTTTATTGGCGAAAACATCTAGGAAAGGAATTGGATTCGCAAGAGTTGAACTATACCATGCTTGTGGCTGCCTCCGGTATATACAATGCATTGGATATTCGGCTACGAAAGGTCATTAAACATTCAATACATACAGGTTTGCAGTACAGTTTGGTATTTTATCAATACTTGGGTTTATTGACTGTTCATAATGGAAAATTGTCACCTCATTTCATTCTCAGTATGGAAAAGCTTCTTGAGAAGAGTCGAAGAGAGGAATATGTTCAAACGTCAAGGGTAACCATTGCTGAAAAGATGGCTAATGTTGATGACACGATCTCAACTTTGCCCGAAAGTGGGAAACGCAACCTAAAGAAAATGTTTCAATTTGCTGAACACACATTGAAGTTGCTTGGTAAAAGGGTTGAGTTACTTGAAGGCCTCACTTCCAAGAAAACCGATTTGCTCCTTTCTGTCAAGAAACAGTTTCCTGAGCTTAACGATGATACAAACATGGCAAATTTGGGGTACCTAATTACGAAAGATTACAGAAAATATGCTTTAGAGTTCTTGGGGATTGAGGAACCCAGTCTTGGCTTTGGCACTAGACATCAATTGGTAAAGATTTTTGGAGCATCCAATTTCGAACTACCGGTAATTAGCAACGTCATTCCTCAAACGGCCTCGCCCTATCAAATTCGAGCGCCTATCATAAATCCCAATTTGACAAACAGAATTCTTCTTTTGAGCAGAAGGTTGTATTTTGGTACTTCGGAAAACGGAAAATTCATGGGACTGACTATTCAAAACTTTGAGCTATTTGGTCGTATATCGTATTCCTATTTCATCAAGTTGGCTCTTGAAAGAGTGCAATCGGCGACCTTGACTAACGACCAATTGTTTAAAATTCGTGAATTAGCCGAGAGTCTTTCATTTAAGGCGTATATTGTTGATTTGATGAAATTTTTCGATAATCAAAAACAAAGATTGACATATATGCTGAGTATCGAGCAAATTCGGTATGAAAATTTGATCTACATTGATCAATTTGATCTGATATTTGCCTGTTTATCCGAAAGACAGAAGGAGAAATGGTGTCACGATTTAATTGCCAAAATTGTTACAGTCTTGACACAAATGGATTGGCAATACGTTGACGAGTTTCTTTCAGAGGTAAAGGCACAATTATTGAAACGTCAAGAGTATTTGAGTTCAGTGCATTCTTCTCTGTCACGTCTCAAATCTAGTTCAATTTTGCGCAAGTTGGCTAGACTTCCAATGCCCGTCAAAAGTACGACCCTGTATTACAATTTGGGCATGGAATACTTGTCTTTTCTAAATGTTAAATTTCACATTTCTTGCCCATTGAAAGTCTATAGACGATGTCTCGACTTGTTTGAAGAAAACCTTCTACGGTCAATTGGGTTTGACAATGTGACGCGTCTAGGGAATACAATAAATGACACGAAGGACGACTCATTAGGCTTGAGTGTCATAAAGAAAACGACATCACAGAAGGAGACATTGGAAACTTCCTTTATGGGAGTTCAAGTGGACCGGAAACTAAGGTTTCGCATGGGAACACCTGGTGAACCATTTTGGAATTACAAATCGAGCCAATTGACTCCCCCCAGAATCGATTTTGACGCTACGATGAATAAGATTCTATTGGTCAATCGCAAAATTGCACCAGAGTTTCTCAAAAGGATTGGAGTAAATGACCCTGAGGTTACCGACACTTTGTTTAAATATGATGATCTTGGATTCCGATACTACCGATATATGATTCTTTACACTTTAACAAAGTCAAAATTGTCTTCCAAAATTCAGGACTCAGTTTTCAATATTTTCACTGACAAAGTGTTTAAAAGGAAGTTGAATACTGTCACGGGTGTACTGAATTCATTCTACGGTGATTTGAAAGCGAATCACATCTATCATGAACTAGTGGCCAAGCTTATAAACTCGGACTATCTTGATCTTTACTACCACCATCAGATTTTCAATCAATTCATTGCCATGCAATACATGAGCAACAAGAGCAAATTGAACAACTGGATCTGTGGGTTGATTGATCCATTGATTAAACTTTTGGAGGAGTGTGCCGATGACTATGACATGCAAGCTGTGTTGTTTCAGTTTGAACGTGCCTATCAAAAGTAGATAAGAAATGCGAGAGCGCTCATCAATTTTACATGTCTATGTGCAATTTGGCATTACTATGTGAAAACTGTGTTTGCTAGTATTAGGTAGGTGTTTTGTATTTGTCTAATTTTTTTTTTTTTTTGTAGTGTTTGAGTTCCTGTACATGCTATCTGCAAAGAATATCCCAATTAGGTTGCAAAGTCCAAAAGGTGATACAAAAGAAAGCAAAAGAGCAAAAGAGAAATAAAGAAAATTGCAAAAAATAAAAATAAAAATAAAAATAAAAATAAAAATTAAAAACGCCTACGACTCACAAATTTCCTTATCAGAAGTAATGCAACATACTACTAAATCTGAATATATTATCCATAGATGTAATAATCACAACAACAAAATCATATATAAATAATACGAATCATGTATCAGCACAGTCTTTGTAAATACCACATCACAACTGTCTTTTCCACTACTACTTCAAAATATGCTTGATCTATTAAGTTTCACATCATTTCTGATTTGCCTTTGTTTGGTATTGTACTTGGCCCAGAATCAAATCAGGGCCCTAAGTAAAGTCTTGTTTGCAAAAAAAGAAGTTGTATCTGACAAGGAGAGGAAACTATCATCCAGCAACCCCAAGCCATCCTCCTTGTACGGGAATTCCAATGGCACGATCCCTAAGCCTACACCATTGATGATCAACCCAGATGAAGTTAAAAACTATGATGACAGACCATGGAGACCATTCCGCTGGCCATATCACCAAACTATGTCCATTTTCAAGTTGGATATCAACCACTGGCTAGATATGGACAAGTATTATCAACATTATATTGATGAGAAGGAAAGGATTAGACTCAAGTACGGGGAAGAAAATTTTGGTATGCTACCTGAAGGCTATGATGCTTGTGTTGAACTAATGGAAACGGTTGTTGATCACATGGTTGAAAGGTATCCCTTATTATTCACCATTCTCAAGGACGGTGATTGGCAAACTGCTGGTAAGGTTCTCAAAAACGAGGTCACTGGTGAAGTTTTGGATATGACAAGACCATTGAAGGATGATCCATTAGTGTACGTGTCGAAGTTGGCAAAGGAAGATTTCTATGTTGTTTTAAAGAACCCTCAGGATGGACTACACTATATGGTTGCAGGAGCTGTTCCCTTCCCAGGAGGTTCGTTCTTTATCAAGGACAAGTTGGGCAATCACATCGACACCATTCATCGAGATGTACCTTATTATGAAAAAAGTTTGAAAAAATCGATGGAGAGATGGTTTGGTAGAATGAGGCCGGAAGACCCAGTTGAGAGAGCTAGTTGGTATATCACATGGGATGCAAAGTTAAAAGTCAGCAACATTTACCAAACGGAAAAGTTTTTCCCCAACATGGAGAAGGATCTTGAAGAGACTGATCCGCGTCAGTTTAACGTTCGTGTTGAGAGGCAAACTTTGCGCCGGTTACCCAAAACAGGAGCCATCATTTTCACCAATCATCCAATTTACTACTCAATTGAAGAAATGAAAGATGAACCAATGATTCCATCCATTTTGAAAAAGATCATACATGAGGGCCCAGAAGATATTTTAAAGTACAAGAATTTCGAGATGGTGAGAGACAAGTTGTCGCCTTATTTGGATGAATTGATCCAGAGACAAAAGGATTTGGGTCTCATTACTGATGAAACACCATTGAAAACGCAACCCAACTACCCTTTTGCCCACTGGGTCAAAGACAACATAAATGTTTCTGAAAATGAAGGTTGGAATAACCCTGGCACTGGTTATGATAAGAAACATATGAAGACTGAGGGGTTCGATGCGTCTAAATTGGCGGGTAATGAATAATGGGTTAGTGGTGATCGTGGATCTATATAGGGAAAAAAAAAAAAGAAAGAAAAAAAGAAACTATATAAATAATCTCTAAACGCATCGAACCAAAGAATTATTTCTTGTCTCTGTGTTTTTCAATTGTGAAAATTTCTTCCCGAATGTTAAAAGTGATTAGATAGCCCATCCACTATAAAAATACGTATTGATATCCGGAAAAAATCTGTCTCTTTATTCTTGGAAATTTCTGCGCACAAAAGTCAATGGACTGTTTTTGTGTCGGTTGCTTATTTCCGACTCAGCGTCCCACCCCAGCTCTTATTTGCCTCCCAAAAAGTAAAAAAAAAAAACAAAAAAACAAAAACAACAAAAAAAAAAAAATTGATTTTCCATCGATAAAGAATTTTTCTCTGTTATTTGCTTATGTCTCAAGTGGAGAAATTGTTGTAAAGACTCGGGGGGAAACCTCTGGAGCAGCAGTTTGTTGAGATGAAGAGTTGGTTGAAGAAATAATGAAAATGATTTTATCTTCCTCAGTTGTGTTGTGAAGTGGTTGATTCAAGCTTTCTATGGTAACCAAGGTTTCATTGACAACAACCATTTCATGACGTAAAAACTTACCTAAGCCGCCTTACTACATGTTTGAAACAAGTTTATGCTACTAGTGTTATTATTATTATTATTAATGCCTGCACTGGTGGACTTCAGAGGGAGTTCTGTTGCCAGCAGAGCCACAAGGATGTTTCATCCCTTGTGCGCAGGTCCATCAAAACAAAATATAAATTGGAATCAAATTTCCCAATTTCAAAGTCTTCGTTTATTAATAACAACTTTGACAATCAGGTTCATTTCTTAACTTATCTTAACATATATTATCGAATGGTGTATGTTTTATATCTTACTAACTATCATGGTATCTGATCTACTATTTTGTCTACTCCAATCTTCAACAGAGTAAGTAAAACTGCCAACAAAAAGGATACTAATTGAAGCTACTACAAAAATAGATGTGCGGAGGCTAGAATGCCCAGCTGGGAACTCTTGTAGAATTAGATGCAAAAGATGCTTCCTTCCTTCCACAACCCAACCACGCCCGTAATTTCCATGACTAATCGAAATCCATGTCTCTTTTCAGATAACTGGAAACGACTAGTGTTACTTTAGTATGCGTTGTAGAGAGCAACAATTGTAGCAGAATCCCTGAATCATATCAAAAGCACGATTCAAGAGCAAACTGTCGCCCTACAATAATACGCATACAGGTATAATACAATGTAGAGAAGGAAAAGAAGAACAAAACAAAAGTGCTGAAAACGTGTTGAAAATTTTTCAGAGAGTGAAGAGAGTGCAGTGAATACTGTGTCGCGATTATGTGTGTGTCCAGTGTCGCCAGATGCAAAAATACGTCAGCAACGTCTTCAAAAACTTGTCTCCACTGTATCTTTAACAATCTATCTGATCTGCAACCACTGAGCAAGCATGCATTACGCTTCAGTGTTTATTGCATTTGCATGTTTCTTAAATACCATCACGGCAATTGGATTCACTGGAGCTTTCACAAACATACCTGATGATGTGCCGGAGTTGGCCAAGGAGTTACAACAACCAATACCAAATTTAAACAACTATCCTCTGAGAATCAAAGTGGACCTATACAAACTCGATGATAAAAGAAAGAGCCACGATTTTGTTCCTAGAGTCGCCATTGTGGATAAAAATTACCGATTCACTTTCAAAAATTTGAAGGATGGAGAGTATGAATTAATTGCCAACTCATATGACTTTACATTTACCAAAAACAAGTTCAAAGTAGTTGTTGATGAAGGCAAAGTTGTCGTGTATGACAGTCCCTTAGGTCAAGAACCATCGAACCAGTCGTTACCTATGGAAGTGTCACATCAAGCACCTTTGGAAATAGAGTTTAAAGAAGTCAAGCAATTTTACGAAAAACCAGGTGGGTCTGTGTACGATATGCTACTCAACAGTCCACTCGGTTTCATCTTCAGAAACAAGACATATACAGTTATATTTGTCATTGTGTTGGTGATATCGTTGGCTCCCACGATTGCTGAATGGGTGGATCCCGAGTTTGCTGCACAGTTTAAAGAAGTTCAAACGCAAGTAGCGACCCAACGGTTGGAGAAGCCAGATGCAATTGAGCAGCAGCCACCAGCAATTCCTTTTGGTGCTGGTGCTGGTGCTGCTACTGCTACTGCTACAGGAGCCAGAAAGGGTGGTGTTGCAACCAAAAAGAGAAGATGATAAATGTGGACGAATGCTCAAAAACAAGCCGGGCGCCTTATGTAGTACACTTTCATATTTATCGTGAATTCTCCTATACGACATAAACCTTCCCTGTTGAATCACCAATTACCAATTTCAACGTACCGCGTATAAGTCTGTCCTCGTTATCGATTTCCGAGCACTTCAATAAACGGACCGTTGTAATTTCTCCGTTAATGTCTTGTATAGGAATCTCTAGTAAAAGAGTCATGTTCCATCCAATTTGAGAATTCTGAGTCACTTCCCATATTTCAACACTGTGACTTCGAGCAATTCCAACGAACTCGTTGGACCAGTACACATGACTTCGGTGAGTACTGGACTTGGTGGAACTTAATGCAGGTGCATTCGCTGTTCCAAATGTTATGGCAGCTATACCACTAAATTGATCTAGTGTTTTTGAAAGAAATTCGCCACCGTTAATATTGTACAAGTTCAATAAGCCTTGATCGCCGTCACTGCTGTTGCCTCGTACTATTACAATGTTTCCCGAATCATTTGAGATGGCAGCAAGACATTTCGAACAAGTCTGGCTGGAGAACTTTTTGATGCAGTTGAACCGGATCAAATCCCACAAGATCACCACTCCATCTTTATCGACACTAATACCGGTTTTGAAGCTTCTGCTGTAATCCATGCTTTTAATAGAGCAGAAGTGGCCCCTCAATGTAGCAACGTGATCCAAAGAGGATTGTGGTGTTACTTGATACTTCCAAACGGAAACTAACCCATCGGCTGCTCCAGTCAAGAAACTTTTGGATCCGATTTGCAACAAAGAAACAATATCACAAGAATGCATATTTGTAAACGTCGTCTCGTTGACAATCAAAGATCCGTTTGCAAAATTGGACTGCTTCGACTTCCGAATTAAAAGTTCGTCTTCACAGGAAACGCATTTGAGTCTACCAACCCATCGACGTGAACTTCGGGAGCTAAGCTCTAATTTGGCTATAGGCTCCTTGAGTTTTGACTCAAATACCAAAGCTGGCGCTTTCGAAAGATTCGCCAAAGTCATATAATAGGATGGTAAATTCAAAACGTCTTTCATAGTATGCGGTCTCAGAAATACTTTGGCTGGCGTTTGGCCAAAATTGTTGATCATTCCTATCACAGCGCGTTTTTGTACATCATCTTCAATGTTATCCAAGTCTATTGCCCCATTATAAGAGTAGTGGTGAAATACATTCAATGAATCGATAGCCTCTGGTCCACTTTGCTTAACCCCAAACACCAAATCAATCCACGAATGCAAATTTGCAGAAACATACGGACTCTCCAAAGCTTCTCTATTCTTTGCAATAAATAATTTTGGATCACCTTTGGCCCACGGTGGTAACTTGACATTGTCGCAACTGTCACCATTTTGCAACTTTCCGAAATCAAAGTTATTCGAATTTACCAAAAATTCAGGCAAGTAGTAAAACTCAGGAATCAACTCTCTAACGTCCGTCGTATTGTCTCGTGATGCAGAAAGCCACGCTTTCTCAATCGAATTAAAAAGCCTATCGGCGTGATCAAACTTACCTCCTTGCAATAAAAGGTAAGATTGCACATAAGGTTTCAACCTAATTAGATAAGACGTTACTATCATTGCTGATGAATAATGTGTTCCATAATGGAAAGGTGGAGAGTCTGGGTCGTTCAAACTATCCAACGCCTCAAATCTTTCTCTAAATTGGTTCGCTCTTCCTGGTGTCTGGGCGCCCATTGGCTTTGATAGGTCCCTGAATGTTTTGGGATTTGACAAGTCCAATTCTTCACTTGTGTAATCGGCAATTACCCAAGGAAAAACTGGGTATTGAGTTAAATCATTAAATGTCCTTCCCGCTAAAGTGTTGATAATCATAAGGTAGTAAAAGTTTGAAATTTCCCCCATCTTCCATCTCTTTGTCGCAGACAAATGAAGAAAGCTGTTTAGGGACGAATTGGACAAGGCTGACACCAACTTTGACGAAATGCTATCATTGTGTGAGACATTTGAATTCAGAACCAAAGCTTGTACAAGATCGGGATCCATATCTTTACCAGTAGCAAAGCGAGACAATTTGTTGTACACTTGGCCACTCTCTTTCGAAGTCAAACATGTTATCAAAATGTTGGAACCGTCGCTGAAAAACATTTCAAGCGCATTATCACGAAGCAAAAACTGCCGTTTTGATATACAACTCAATTTATCCAATCCCCAACTTTTTGTCCTATGCGACGAATTGCTCAAGTCAACTCTGCTGGATTGCAAATTAACCAATTGCATAATCGGGTCTCTCATGTCTCGAGGTGCATCCTTTACATCAACAATGTTTCCATCTTGACCGTGAAAATAATTCTCAATTATGTACAAGTAGCTTGATCCTAAAATCAACAAACTTTCAACAGGAACCAAACCGTTGATCTGGCAAACGTTCCAAATGGTCACAATTTTATCACCAATGAACAAGCTCCGGCTAACACGTCTGTTTTTGTCATCAACTACAGCTTTGTCATCCCCATTCCCATGGGTCAAACTTGGTTCGTCCAGCAGTCTTGGATCTTCAAACAAACTTTGTAAAAGCTCGTTCGATAGATGTATCGTATCAATACTGTTGGGCAAGGTTGCTAAGCTGGGATCTGTTTCAACATCGGCTTGCAACAAAGGTACTTCAACTTCGTAATTTAGCTTTTCCGACTCCGACAAAAGATCTTCAATGGCTAGCTTGCATCGCATCCTGTCATCGTTCTCAATATAGTCGAGCGTATAACTTTCAGACCCCCCAGAGCCAAATACCCTCACTGTCTCACGCTTTAAAGACTGATATTGTTGGTTGCACTGGGCCATATTCTCCTTCTTGTCTTGAGCAGCACCATTGTACTTGGTTCGCTCTACCTTCATTATTTGCCGTTTCAAATGCTGGCAATCTTTTTCAAAGCTCTTCACATAGATGCTATTTGATTGTGCCAACTTTGCTCCACTGTGAAGACTAACTTTAACAATACTCGATACCCTTGTACGCTCAGTTCTTAGATGGTCTTGTTTCAACGCCAGGTAGTCCCTCAAAATGCTTTTGACAAGCGGAGGATATTTTTTAAGCTTTGACAAGGTTTCGTTATCATCTCTCGTCATCAAATTCATGAAAAACTCATTCATCAAGCTCGTATCAAAGTTCAAATTTTGTACTATCATGGGGAATTCGTCCATCCATCGTAGATATGCAGCTCTTAAAAAGCTGAATGTCACTTCTTTCGATATATGTCCGTCTTCGGCATCGTCTGTCAATATTAAACCAAACACTAGTTTGATTATTGGAACTAGTCGATCGGGCCCAAGAACATTTTTGTCGAATACAGACATTTGTCTGTAAAGAAGTTCTTTCAATAAAACAGTCAACTGCTCCGCACTGGAAGCAAAAGCATAATCAGATTCGCATGCAATCTGAAGAATGAGTAGAAATATTGTTTCAGCTGAAATCGCCTCCAATTTCTTTACTTCCTTCGATTGGTTTTTCTCTAATAGTACCACTTGGCAGGTCAAGTGATCTTGTAAGTCTTGTGTTGCAACAAGGAAGTTTCTACCGGAAAATTCGTGGTAAAACGTCACCAATAATGTAGCTAGGCTTTTTGAGAACTCGGCTTCATCGTAGATGAAGTTGGAAACGGCCATAAATTCTTTGAAATGCGCAAAAATTTTCGGAAATATGTAATTCAACAACACTAATTTGCTAAGATCATTTAGGTTGTCAAAGTCTGAGGAAAACCTGTTGCACCGAAGAATTGAAATGTAAAATTGCGTCAACAAATCCAGTAAACGCTGGCAAAGTTGGGCAAATCCGCTTTTAGTAGCCTCATCGGAAAACCATGTTAAACTTAGCTTCAAATAGCCCAAAACACGAATTAGGCCATCACTGAACTGTGGTATTTTTTCCATCTTCGATAAAATGTTTAGCTCCTCTAACCAATCACAAAACATGGTAAGCAGATGAAGAACATCAAAAGATAAAGATGCGATTTCTTCAATACTTGATTTAACCGGCGTCGATGGATTACTTCCAACAGCCATGCCAAAGTTCGTACTCAATGTGTACATTGCATTCAATTCCAACTCATTGAGCAATAAGAGGAACTCCGGAATTTGTATTTCTTTCATCATACCTTCTGCAGGTAACGACAGCCCTTGATCAAGAGACCTTGAATCACCAAACGAAGCAAGCAATAATGACTTTAAAACTCTCCTACTTGTCCACCAAGTTTCAAGAGACAGTGAGAGCATATCAAGTCCATGATTTTGCAGAAAGAACCGGTGAACAACGTGTTTACCTAAAATCTTCAACAACCGAGTAAGCAAGCGTACTCCACAACAAACAACCAGCTCCAAATCGCTCATAAACAAAAGATTGATCCAATGTATGGTTATTGATCGCGAAAACTTTTTTAAGGCTTTAATTGGTGTGGCGGGGTCACAAATGAAGTCGGTGAGGGCCATCAATGCGGCATTCCCACAGATTTTGGAGCTTCCAGGATTGTAAATAGTAAACACTATGTATGAGGACATCAAAGAAATTGATTCTGCAGTTGCCTCTGCTGGCAAAATTGTCGATATCAACCGGCGCAAATTATTGCCAAAGCTTTGGGATAACAAATCATCTTTCACATTTGTGCTCTTGAGAAAATGAAACAAGCGTTTAAGGAAATTCGTCTTTTTGATTTGCAACAAATTGTGTTGCTTGTAATGAGAAGTCTCGACCAACGAGTGTACATGTGACAAAAGAAACTCAAACGAAGCTGACTTCCAGAACAAGTCGAAATTCAAAACCAAGACCCTGTAACAGTCAAAATTGACGATTACTGACTGCGATGGATTAGCAAAGTCAAAACCACAAGCATTCAATAGTATGTTCAACAAATTCAAGCTATGACAGCCAGAGCTTTCTATGCCAACATCTTCCTCAGAAAATTTGTCAAGATGAAAGGTTAAATTTGGATTGGCGATTTTGTACTGAAATAAGATAAGCCCCAATATGTTGTAGCCATTGTCTTGTTCGAATTCCTTACTTAGTCTCCAATCATCATTCAATAGCTTGAAAAGCAAAGATAGTGTTTTCAAGAATAGAGTGTCTCTCAACACCTCGTCATGTAGTTTACATGCATCCTCCAAAATTTTCAACAACCAAGGGAGCGTTCCAAAAACATAGATATGTCGAAATACCGATGTGGGGTTGCAGAATATCACCTTTGTTCCTATGCCAATCTGGGAGGAAGCCCTTCGGCTTATGTCATTGAACACATCATTGCTATCGAACAAAACATTCTTCTCAGTGATCGGGCTGCTCAGAATCCCCTTCAGCAACCTGTGGAAAAAGTTTACCAGAAGATCGTCAGACTCTCCTTTCCCATTTTTATAAGAGCTTTTTCCAACGAATTTTGTCTTTTGAGGACCAGAATTACTCTCTGTTTTGGTCTTGCTTAGGTAATTCCTCGCAAATGTGGATAGTGACGCGTGAGATAGTTGAGTTTTCAACCCTGGTAATAATGCTTCATTCAAATTTTCTACTTGTATGTTCGATCCCAGTCCCAAGCAAAACAAATACTCTATCACCTCATCAGACAAACTCACATTAAGTAAAGATATGTTTCTCACAATTAAGCCGCAATCAGTTTCTCCGATTGATATTTTATTCCAACAGGCACTGTCTTTGTGTAGACCTGCGCAAGGTATGCTTTCGAGTATTTCTCCATTGATGTACAAGTTGAGGTTAGTTTTTTGATCGTAGGTAATTGCAATTTGAAAAGGTTCCTCCATCATCTCATTCATAATATGATTGAAAGTGAATTGAGATCTAGATTTGGTTCCCGGATTTCTCAACTCCACCATGAACTGATTTCCATTCACGATTCGGAGTACGAAATTCGTACTGGTCAACAGGTCAGAATTTGACAAGGTCACAATAGCAAAGTTGTTGCTGTCACTATTCCTTGTGCTTAACCTGACCCAGCAGTATACCGAAAAACACTTGTTGATGGCATTGGGAAATGGGAAGTTTATTTGATGGTTTGTTAGGAGGAACGGATGAGGAGTTGGGTATTTTTCCAATATTTGAGTCAAAAAGTCAATCACTTCTATACGCAACTGAGCATTCGAACTTTTATAAAGTGGGAACACGAGCTTTTGATAAGTTTCCACATCGCATCCCAGCTCCATCAACACCAAAATCAACTTTCTTAGTGAATTGAAGGTACCACCTGTCTCATCTTTGGTGTTGCTATTCAAAATATTCATGTACAAATCAACGAGTAGTACTATGCTTGCATGATTTTCAATTCTGGCAACTAAGCTGTGAGACAATATCGAGCTTAGCACCTCTAAAACTAGACCTGCGAATTCGTCGCCATCTTGAATATGCTTCAGAATCATCTTGAGCACAGAGTCAATGCTGCAACCACACGAGGTCAATTCAGTATCTGAATCGTAATGCACTATACTAGCTATTGCCTCTTCAATTCCGTATTTGTCCATGCTCTCCACCAAGTCCACCTCCCAATTTAGTAAAACCTCGTCTTCAATTTTGAATTGCGGAAACAACTGGATGATTTCTTCAATTACTTGCTTCTCAGTCGTGTATTGAGACTCAACATCTTTAAGGAGTCCCATGGTCCTCGCCTGAGTAATCCTGACGCTCAAGAGACCTTAGTATGTTAGTGTAGATATTTCCTGGAGTGCAGTATTGTGTTGCAATATTATATTTATCGCGCTTGTACTGTACAAATTGGTTCCGACACTACCTTAAACAATAACGATGTTAAACTTCCTTTGAAATATTTGGAAGAGTTCTGATTTCATTAGAGGCTTGGCTGTGTGTATGTAACCGTTCGTAAAAGATAGTAATCCTACAAGTCAATAGTATGTTACATTTATATTCACAGATATCCCTATAGTACAATTTGAATTTCAAAGTCCTCTTCCAATTCCGTGTCCGCAACAACGTCATTTAGATTCAACTCCTCATCGTCAAATATCATTTTCACGGATGCCAAGTTAACCGTGCTTTCGTCAATTTTTTTCTTATCCAAGTAAAATTTCAAAAGACTTTCTAATTTCGTCTCAGGAGTCACCTTGCAAGAAATTCTCTTGTTATCTTTTCCTTTGAGTCCAATTGAAAAGACACCTTCTTCACCGTTAGCAAGATCGTCCAAGTTGTTAGAATTGGACGGATGCTTTCCATCACTCTCATCGTAGTCTTCTTCGTCTTCACTACTGGATTGGCTTAGCTCCTCAGCAACAGTGGGTTCTTCGACTACTTTAACCTCGGGTTCCATCTCGCTGTTTCGCAACTCAGGGTATACATTCATAAAGTTGTTCTTGTTGTCTTTGGGTATTAGGAGGAAATGCACTTTTGTAGGTGGCATTGTTTCCACTCTGTCGACTAATGCGTTGAATGCCCCACCAGGTGGTTGAATTCTGAGCATTCTCGGTGTAAAAAAGGAATGAACTAGCATCTTCCCTTCGAGCCAAACCAAAGCGCATTCGTCAACGTTATATCGATCTAGTAGTACTGGCGGCAATTGGTTTGCATAGGCGTTAGTGTAGAAATCCACAGCAGATTTTAATATCTTTCCAAACGATTTCATTCCTTTGCAACCTAGATCGACCTCGATAGTTGTGCCCTCTGGGGCGGGAAGCTTTGATGTGATCTTTATGATGTATCGTCTTTTCTTTTCGTCGGCCTCGGCAAACTTGTAGCTGTGATCCGTGAGTGAGGAGTTTGTCGGGTTCTTGGATTTTGGAGAACTCTTCACCGTCTTTAGCTCCACATCCTCTTCGTCCGAGTCATCTAGTAGCGGTGTCGAGAATCTTCCTTCACGCTTGCTAACTTTCTGTTCAATCTCACGAAGAATCAGCTCCTTATCTATCAATGGTGGTGTAGCCAACCTTTTAGAGATTGGGGGCGCGGTTTTGGCGCTAGGCTCCAGTTGTGGGGCAACAGTAGATTTCTTCTCCTGCTCGTGGTGAGCTGCGTTGGTCAGCTCCCTTTTTATGAGTGAGGGTTCTCCACGCTGTACAGCTTGTTCCGAAGTGACAGGTGAGTTGGACGAAACATCGCGGCTTCTCTCCTTGTGTCTTCTCTTCTTTCTGTCAATGCTAGTGCTCAAAGAAAAGAAATCATCCTCCAAAATTGATCTTTTCTTGGGCTTAGGGTGGTCAGTTACCCTGTTTGATGTGGTTTCTACATGGCTGCTCTGCGTTGCCGGTGTTTCATTACTTTGATTGTCCATTGTACTTTCTAGGGTCTATCATCTCTTCAGAACGAGGGTCGTTGGATAGATTGTTTTCTTTTTTTTCTTTCTTTGTGCGCATTTAAAGTATCAACAAACATCAATCACAGGAAAATGGCTAGGGAATAGTAGAGCCACCATGAACTTCAGAGGCAAGGTTTTACTGAACTACGGTAACAATGAAAAATTTTACGATTTAGCCAAACAATACAGGCTGCATTGGGGTGAGAAGATATTTGTTATGAACGAGACTTATGCACATTTATTCAAACACGCGTCAAAAAAGAATGAATACATCCCAAGCACAGAATTGAAGATCAATAACCTAGAGATAAAAGAGGTGGATGCTGAGTATGTGAAATTCAGGTTTGAGTCTACCTGTTCTATTCGTCTCTCGCAAGGGAAGACTTCGTCTGAAATAATCTTGGAAAGCAAGCCCACCCATTTGAAAGACATCATAAACCGGAACGTATTTGCTGCCCAAGTGGGTGGCTTTATTACATCCATGCAATGGTTACCCCGGAGTCTAGAGCTGGAGGATGGTATATCATACTTGGCGCTTGGAGTTATAAGTGGAGAGAAAGGACTCTCGGAGGTCAATGCAATCAACCCAGAGTTGAGTGTATTCAATAACGTTTCTAAAAAGCACCTCCAGTCCTCAATACAGATATGGAAGTACAGTGCGCACTTGAATCAATTGGAGATGCAGAACACATTGGTTACCTCGGATTTTGGGGCTGTCACTGACATTCAGTGGGCGCCAATATACAATGACGACGACGTGTTGGGCGTTTTAGGCTGTGGTTTCAAAAATGGCGAGATTCACTTGATGAAAATTGATGCAGCTTTGCCAACGTTTGGTGTTGTTCTCGAACCCTCTTACAGGTTGAGATCTAATATCAAGGGATCGTCGAATCTAACATGCTTTTCATTTGTCGGTGCTGATAAACTACTATCGGGAACTGCGGACGGGTACATAATGGAGTTTGATCTCCCGCTACGCACAGATGGCGATATAATGCAGCCAAATTTCAAAACTTTTCTCTCTGACGGCCCAATCTCAAGCATTGTTTCGGTGCCCGTTTCCACAAAAGAGAGCGAGCATATTTTAATCATCAATGGTCAGGCTTATAGAGGGGTGGCTTTTGCTTCTCTCAATCCGCTTGTTGATGTATTTTGTCCTTTGTCTGAAAAATCAACGGTGAAGCCAACCTATAACTATATCTTGCAGGATGTCCTCCTAGCACATAACCCTGAGAACAGCAATATTTTATGCCTCAGGTCACTACAGGATACATCTTCTACAATGCTTAGGCTCGATAGTCACATTACAACTTTCAAATTGTCTGAAACAGTAGGGCACCCATTCATGTTAACCGGAACCGATGCAGGAGATGTAATATTGATGAACTACACGAGAAAGTTTTTCTCTAGTAAAGGTGGAAATAAAGTGATGGTGCCTCTAAAGCTATGGAAATTCAGTTTGGATGACAAAGATTCTATTACAGTGTCGGCTGATTACGAGAAAATGAACGTTGAAAGTCCCATTCAAGCTTCATACATGCCATGGCAAATCATGATCAGTGCATTGGCGTGGAACGAAAATGTAGTGGGTAGTTCTATTTACGCTGCTGGTACAGCCTCGGGTATCTTACTCGTGGAAAGATTGGATCCCAATTTCCAAAATTAGTATTTTGGCATAGACGAATCAATAACCTCCGACCATTTGTCGATACCACCGTCGATGCTTTTCACGTTTTTGTATCCAAAATCACGTAGTTTTTTAGCAGCCAACTGAGAATCATTGCCAAACCTGCATATCAAGTAAATGTTCTGGGATTTATTTACTAACGAATATTTGTCTAATGAGTCGAGTTTCCTGAACGTTGGATCCCACTCAATATTGATCGAATTAGGAAGCTTGGTGATGTTGTATTGCTCTTTTGGTCTAACATCAATCAAAACATGATCGCTGTCGGTTTTCAGTAAGGCATTGTAGTCTGCTACTGATATTCTGTATTCTTGCTCTAATGGCTCGTAAATAACCTTGCCACAGAAGCTAACGTAGTCAATCTGCCCACTTTCAATCTTCTCTTTAGTCACTTCCTTGTTAGCACCACACACGAGACAATTTTGTTGCCGTGGTCTCATTTTAAACCGCCTGATTTGTTGATACGGGTAAGCAGAATATGAGGAAAGAAATGGACTGAAATTCTTTTTAGTGTAGTATCGGGTTATGATTTTTATTGTTTCCATTGCCATGGCAACCCCGACCATTCCAATCGCTGGCCCAATGACACCGCCATCGGCACATGACGTAACTGAACTAGGGCTTGGTGGTTGAGGGTAAAAACATCGATAACAAGGTCCCTCGTTCTCAAAATTTAGGATTGTAAATTGTCCATCTGATTTGAGCCCGGACCCGCTCACAATAGTCTTCCCTAGAATAACACAGACATCATTGATGAGGTATCTTACAGCCGGGTGGTCAGTGCAATCAAGAACCAAATCATACTTGCTGATCACTTCGAATGCATTATCGTTGCTCAATCTTATAGGATATGTAGTGATTTGTACATGTGGGTTGATTCTCGTGATGAAATATCGAGCAGATTCACACTTGTAAGTTCCCACAGCTCCAGTTTGATGTATAACTTGACGATGTAGATTACTTGTGTCCACAACATCATCATCAACTATCCCTATCGTGCCAACTCCTGCCGCCGAAAGGTATTCCAATGCAGGAGACCCTAAACCTCCTGTACCCACAACTAGCACCTTCGACAGTTTGAGTTTCTTTTGAGACTCCAATGACCCGAATTCTGGAACAATCATTTGTCTGCCATACCTTTTATACTCATCAAGGCTGAACCAGCCATCCACTTTGGAGTACGGATGAGTTCCTTCTGATGAAGTTTTCTTTAGTCGTTCATTTTCTAGCTCTAGCAACTCTATTTTACGACGTAAGTCGTCTTCGGTTGTCATCTTTGCAGAGAAAATGGAGAATCTCATCTGTATCGCAAAAGAGGTGCGTGAAAATAAAAATTGTCGAAGAGAATCAAATATCAACCTTTGATTACTATGTACTCAATCTATACGATCTTTTGCTTGACAAAGAAGGACTTCAAGTGACGTAATTGATAGACACAAGTTCCAATCAAGACAAACAACTGCACAATCGACCATTTCACAACTCTTGAATTTGTGGATTCACTTTGATCTCTAAACAAAGCTTCTCTTTCTCTCATAGTTTCCTGTTCCCAATGAATCTTGTCCAATTTTTCATACAATCCATTAACTCTTGCTGTTAAATCGTCAACCAGTTTCGTGGATTTAGAGTCAACGTAGTCGTGTGTAGACCCTTGCACAACATCAAAGAATATACGATGAACTTTATTGTGAGTATTGTCGGAATACACAGGGGTCAAGCAAAACTTGTGTTCTCCTGAATCTAAGGAAGTGAATGTGAATTCTCCGCTGGGTGATGATTTCTGATCAATAACTCTGTGGTTGTTGTCAAATGTTTCCTAAAAAAAAAAAAGAACAATAGTTAGCAATTGCTTCCTAGATAAGATGAGTAGCTGGATACATACGTCAATTGTGATTTGAACTTTCAATCTACCGTTCTTGGAATACTCATTTGAATGCTCGTCCTTTTCATAAGCGTCGATTCTTCCCACCACAAGGGTGTCTTGTTGCAATTCTTCAAAGAAACATTTAGTTTCGCCGGTCCTCACATAGAAATGCAAGGCATTTGTAAGTTGAAATAATGCAACAAAAGTTGCAACCAATTTTGCCAAATTAAGCATGTTTGAATGGTTGGTTTTGATAAAGATATTGAGTTGGAGAAAACACGTATGTTTCAGAAATTTCGTTGATTGGAGATTTTTCGGTTGTTTTTTTTTTTTTCCTTTTTCTGAGCTGTCAAATAATTCACGTGATTCCATTTAAATTCTATACGCGTTGCAAATATATATTGTTACACCTATTGATCAACTACCACATCTATTTACCACCTTTCCGCTTATTTATAAGCTTCTTCTTAACATGCTTCTTCATCTTAGTCTTTCTTTTTTCTTGTTTTGCAATTTTAACTGCCTCTTTTCTTGCCTTCTTTTCGTCCTTGTCTTCGAATTTCTTTCCCTTTGGTTTGGCTTGCTCATCTTCTTCTTCTTCATCGGACACTTCGTCGTCACCTTCCTCAGACTCCTCATCAGTTTCCTCGTCGCTTGAGTCGTCATCTTGCTCCTCCTCACCATCAACGGTTGCTGGTGCTGACTCTTGTGACGGTAGAGCAGGCGCAACCAATTCCCTCATCGTGTCTACTCCTCCATCCGAGAATTTTTGAAAATCTCTCTCATCCAAGTGTTTCAAAGATCTCACCAAGTGTAAAGATCTGAAAATTTCATCCTCGATTTCTTGATCCTTTGTGGTTTTCAAGGGAATGGATTCCAAGTAGGATTGCAAATCTGCGTCATTATCTTCAATATCCAAAGGTTCAGTGATAAAATTGAACAAGGACTTTTCGGGATAAACATCAATACTCTGTCTTGAAAAATAGTCATTCACATTTTTGATATCCATTCGCAAAAAATCAAGTGCCATGGGGTGATCTGGTTCTACTGATTGCGAAACATCAATGATGTACAACTTGTCATTGTGAACAATGGAATTGTACTCACTTAAATCTGCATGCACCAACCGACAATTCTGAAATAGCCGTCTCATACAAATTAGCATCTCATGATAGTATTTGTTTATGTCCCCAATGCCCTTGAACAGGTAATCTTTTAATTTAGGAGAAGGCTGGTCATCTCCTTCTGTCAAATACTCCATCACCAACACATGTGACTTGATGACATACGGCTTGGGGCATGGTACATTACTCTGGTAGATTCTATTTAGATTTCTAAATTCCTTTTCCGCCCATATTTTAACCATCTTTCTTGGGTTTCCTTGGTCTTTTGTATTTCTAAATCTGAATTCTCCATCAACATATCTTTTCCTATCTTTGAAAACCAAGATCGATGTCTTGTAAATTTTGACAGCAAACTCCTGCGTCGCTCCTTCATCGTCATGGGTTCCGTGGTAGATATTTGCTTCCTTACCGGTACTGATACAACCATTGATTCTTGTAATGAGACCAGAACGGAAGATTTTACCCAAGAAACGTAATGTTCTTGCGTCCAAAACTTGCTCCACAGTTGCCCTTTTTGCTCTATCTTTGGTTACTTGTGGTCCCTTTTTGAATGGCTCAGTTTTGATCTTGTCGGCATACTTGGTGACTATATCTTCATTTTCAAGTGGCTTTGATACTGCAGGTTTGTTTGCTTGCTTGGCAGTAGTGCCCTCTGTTTCACTCTCATAGTCAGTGTCAGTATCCAGACACAGATCAGATAAGCTGAACTCGTCTAACTTTTGCAGTATCTCCTCGGTGCTCATCGTAGGTGCAAATGAGATGAGTTGAAGAAACGAGCAGAAGAGATCTGAAGAAACAAAAAAAAAAAAAAAAAAGAATAAACAGAGTCGCTCTCTCTGCCCAGGCATTGTTACATACTGCAAACCATGGCTATTCCATCAAGTTTGCAAAGACTTTTACCGCAAGTATGTGATGTGATAATTACAGTTGAGAGATGCTCTACTAACACACGCATAGAAATTTTTGGGATTCATCCCACTATTCATTGGAGTCGAGGTCATTCTCGGAATCACTATACTAAATAAAGCTGGAGGTTTGTATGGTATTTTGTCCCTATTCACTGGCCATCCAATAGATTTCTGGCAGTGGCTTTACAACTCCTTGGCCCTCATCATGTTACCAGTATATGCGACTGCCTTGATAAATTTAAGAAACCAATCACGAAATTTGCGGAAGATTTCATTGGCTACTGTGGTTTACCTTGTAGATACCATTATAGGAACACTTTACACTATATATTTTGTTATTTTCTGGTTCCACTCAGAGGACGGAAGTACTGAAGAGGTCGGTGGTGCTGCTTTGCTAAGAAAGAGAAAAGAAGATGCTAGTGACACGGCAGCTAATTTGTCGTCCCAATCTGCGTCAACTGGAAGAGAGTTGTTTTTCATTTTTGCAGCAACAATTGCCATGAGTGTAATAAGAGTTTACTTTGCGTTGGTTATTGTGAGCTTCACAAAAGCTTTGTTGAAGAAGAACTCTATGGAACAACGGTACAGAGATGGCTCGAATGACAATTCAGTTGTTGATACCGAAGAAAATGAAATTCTAAATTCGACCGGAATATATGGTGAGTTTAGAAAGGCTATCCTCGACTTGGAGATTCGGTCCAAAGAACTCCTTGATGAGTTATTAAATTGAAAAACTGAGACTTGTTTCCTCTTCTCAAATTTGATCAGTTTATATAAAATTATCTATTATTTTGACTTTGTATTGTTTCACTTAGAATTGCAACGTATTGACAGTATTGCGCAGAGAATCGCTAATCTCAGTCGCATACTTCACTTGCAACTGCTTTTCTACTACTTCACACACTCACTTATCCCAAGTCTTTTGGTTAGTTGTCAGTCTACTAGATTTACATATATAATGGTTTAGAAGTATTTTCAGGTAATTGCTTTTCTTGTTTGTGTTGAGCTTTGCCCTAGAAAGTCACATATATGGAAGTGGTTCATTTACAACAAAGTGCTCTCTTACTGTACGATACGCGGTAATGGCGCATTTTTATTAGACAAAACTTTGCTTCCATTCTCCTCCGCATAATTTAAATCATCATTGTACAAGATGGGACAAACACCCAGCACCAACCATGCCAATGACTCTAGAAATAAAGTTCAGAGAGCACTCACAAAAACTGAAATCTACAATCTTTACTATACAAGATGTTTACAAGTGTTGAAGCCACTGGAACTTGCGTTTGTCAAATCCGTCGTGCGTGACAATAAAGATGACGAGAAAGGAACCAAGGTTGTATCGAGAGATAAATTGCTAGCCCAGTTCCTCAACGTGTCCACAACAAGCTCGGATGGACTGAACAGACTACTAGATATCTTGTTTCCTATCATGAAGCGTTTAGGTCAGTTTCCATTCTTGCAGGATAATGTTGCTGCCGGTCAGGAATTGACCTTACATGAGTTTGTGATTGCACTCACATTTATTCTGGCAAGATACACCAAGATGTTGGGTTCAAGCTTTAACTTTTTGGGGCTCTTGTTTGTATCGCTCTCGCAGGATAAGCTGATCATAGGTGCAGATATTGATAAATTTGAGGAAACGCCAGTTGAGATACCTTTGATACATCCGTTTGAAGAATCAGACGACATGAATCTCAAAGCTCGAAAAGTTGACTGGAAAAACTGTAGTGAGTTTGGAGACATGGAAGATGTTGCAACGCAGACAAGAATAGACGCAAGTGGTTTTGTTACAGTGACTACATTGGCACTCATTGCTAAATCCATCCCGTTACTGAAACAGAGCACAATGGGTAATCAACTAATTTCAAGGATACGCCAATGGGACGAATTTGAACTGTACGCAGTATCCCTATTGAGATTCGTCAATGTAAACTTACTGAGCACGAAATTGGATGGGGAGACGATTCTGTACCATGAGTTTTCCCATGTGGTTACGGAGCTTGTACCCAATTTGTATCAAGACGGGTTGAAAAGACTCGCTGCTGAACTTTTCACTCTGCCGAAAGCGGCAACAGATACCACCAAAGGAGGTGACGAAGATTCTAATGAACAAGCACAAAAGAAGCATTTCACATTTGAGCCCACAAAACTAGTAACGCCTGCGACGCTTTGCTACATTTCCTCACTCTTGAAAGGCAGTGGGAGCAATTTACAAGTTACGACGGAGAATGCAGTAAAGTTGTATGCAGGTTCCGAATCCGGTTTCTCCATCCGGTCTTTGGAAACTAAAATATTCAAATGGCAAGCTCCTACATTCTTGGTCGTCAGCGGGAAAAGAATCAAGCAAAAAACAATCGACACCAACAGACGATACCAAAAATTTGATGAGTCGTACCCTCGTTACTTTTTAAAACAAGAGAACAATTTACAAGTCTGGCAGCACGAGAATGATCGCATCACGTACTGTGTCGTCATTCGAGAACCTTGGCAAAGCTCCAACAAGAAAAATTTTGGTGATGAATCGACTACAATTATATCAATTCTGCCTCGAGCTGACTGCTACAAAAGCACACATAGCGACGTCACAAAGGGCAAACTGGTCTACTTCAACAATCAAGGAATGGGGTTGGGGTTTGGTAATTTGCAGCCATTGAACAAAAATGGCAATCAGAGATACTACCCGGGTGATGTTTCATTGACAATAGAGGCCAATTTGGAATTTGCCGTGTTTCGACACTTGGCTCAACTGACAACAACCAATCACGCTACTAATTTCTTTAAACCATCGTGCCAGAGTCAACTTTGTGCTGAGAATTTCGAAGATCGATTCACAATCACTGATCTAGAAGTTTGGGGTATTGGATCAATGAAGGAGTTGGATGAGCAAAGGCAACAATGGGAATGGGAAGAAAAACAGGCCAATGCTAGACAAAGTGTAAATTTGCGCAGTATGGGTGAAGAAAGAGCGTTTTTGGAAATGGCTGGTTTGGTTGGAAACCATGGAAATTACGGATCAGGATGATCGAAAAAAGGAAATACAGAGAAGTAAACTATGGAGTAGAGTTATCTTGAGAGGAGTGAGGGGCTCTATAGTGAGAAATATTGCAGATAGAAATATAGGTTACGGATACTTATCTATATGGATTACCAAGTGAATATTGTGAATAATCAACAGTCACAAATTCGTTCAATCTGGAATTCGCAGCAACTGTTCCATCGCCATTTAAATGGTGATCAGTGCCAACAGCACCACCACCGGCACCACCAGTGGCAGCAACGACTCCATCACTATACTGTTCTTGCATTGCATGTTTATATTGGTGTAGTTTCTCTTGGTAAATTTCAATAAGTTGGCCAAACTTAGAGCAGTAGCGTTCATGCACTCTCAATTTTTCAATCAACTCATCTTCATCTTCATCATTATCATTATCATCATCATCGTGATAATGTCCTCCCTGATTAGATGGATGTTTCCTCTTTTGGAAAATTTGATAAATATCGTCATTAGCCAAGTCCTGGTTAAACAAAATAATCCAACAGTTGATAATCGTTTCATAAGTTAAATTCCTCGTATACTGGAATTCCAGATTAGTGAAATTGGGCAACTTGTGAATCAAATTAGTCAGTTCATGCAAAAACCACAATGATGAAACCAAGTCATAATCATGTTGGTTCGGTGGCAATATCCACAAAATGTAGTCTTCGAGACAATTCAAGAAATCAACAAGGTATGGTTTGATGCGTAAATACGAGTAATCAGAACTAGAGTCGCATTTATAAGGTAATGAATTGATGATGGTGTCAAGTTTGTTGCTCAAAATAGACAAGATTGATTGTATAGATGGTGGTTGGGCGATTCTGGTTATAGTTTGATTTAGTTCTGGATGGATATCGAGTAAGGAGTAGAGTAGTTTTGTCATTTCTGGTTTGGCCAAAGTCTCAATGATTCGCGTTGGTGGAAGTGGTTGGCCAATTATGCGAGGAGTCTTGCTCCGTTTGTAGTTCCTAGATGATAATGCAGCTGCAGGTGTTGTTGAACGTGACGTTAACGTAGGTGTATTTTTTGGTCTGTGTGATGAGATGTTTGTGGAGGATGTAAAGTTGAATTGTTTGCGATTATTGAGCAATATAGATGATTTATCAGGTTTGCTGTCTTGCTTCCCATTCTCAACAATATCATCCTCTCCATTGGTTTCCCCCTCGTCTAGCCGCTTCCTCTTTCTCGTGACACTAGATTCTGCTACTGATCGCGGTGTATGAAGTTGGTGACTAGACGACGTTTGGTGATGACATGTATCTAGCTTGTCTCCAGTTTTGGGGTTATTGTTGATTCCCCATTGAAATCCAGCGGACATCATACTGACAAAGATATCTCTTGTTGAAATTATTGTTGGAAACTTGGCGGTGGCAAAGCTGTGGTTAAATGGCTAGGGTAGTAATTTAGTCACAGTCGTGTAATGCAAGGTAAAAGTGAGTAAACTCTCGGTTAAACAAATGTGTATATATGAGCGTTTATGTTATGTGCGACCCTCCCGTGGTAAATTTATCTAGTGAAATGATGGATGATTAGTATGCTTCAAAGGATGTGGTGATTTAAATTGTAAGTACTGTACGTTATCAGATGTTACTTTCCTTGATATTTTTTTTTTTCTTTTCTTCTTTCTTCTTCTGAAATTGTTGCACGCCTTCTTTCATTCTTGAACAAAAAAAAAAAAAAAAGAAATTTGAAACCTCCCACCAGAGCTACCAACTACCAGCCAATTTTCAATCAGTCGATATACACAACACACCAACTATTTCAACAACTACGTAGATGAAACACGTTAAACTACCAAGAGGCTGCATACTTGTCTTCCTTCACTTCGTTTATGTATAAGAAAACGCAACTACCAACTCAAAGTTATATACAACATGTACAGACCTGTCTTCCGTCCTCCATTCCTCAATAATAATCATTACCTTCAGCTTCGCTATCACTAAACGCACTCTCGTAATCGTCATCATCCCCACCAAACGCAGATTCACTCTCGACATCATAATCAGCCTCATTGAAGTCCTTAAACCTATTCCTCTTCAACTCAACATCATCCTCGTCGGCATTGGTACCTATTCCACCCTCACCAGTAGCTTTCGAATTGGTGAAACTTCCACTAATTGCAATGGCAGGCACAGCTTTTGATGATGATGGTGACGTTGACGAAAAAATTCCACCATTATTACTACTTGTGTGATACGAATCATTGGTGCCTGCACCATCGTTGTTGATATTTGTAACATCCTTCTCAATTCCCCTGTTTTCTTCTGCATCTTTTCCCTCTTCGACTTCTTCTGCTTCTTCTTCTTCTTCTGCTTCTTCTTCCTCTTCCCCCTCTTCCAATTCCTTCTCCTCTAAGTCAATCTTCATCTCTTGTAAAATATCAAAACATTCACTCAACAAAGCACAAACAGCTCCTTGACCTTCGGGCACAGTCTGGTGCACAATAAACTTACCATCTTTTCGTAAATTATCAATTGAAGCCAACTTGAATTGGAAAGGATACAATTCTCGCAAATTATTTAATCCATCAACACGTTTCAACTCTAACAAGCATCGCTTAACCGTTTGCAACTGGTTATGGATCGGTGCCAAACTCTCACTAACTGGCTCACTACTCTCCAATAATTTGTAAACTATTGAATAGCATTTCCTCAACAAGTACAAGATCAATGTTTGATATTTCTTATATTTACCCTTTGGAGTTTGGTTGAAAATTTTGATCCTTGCATCATCAATTGATTTCAAAGTCTTTTGGTAATTGTATAAATCCGTTTCCCTCAATGTCCACCTTCTAGTCAATAAAATATTTTCCAATGTCGATTTCATATCTTGTAAATTCTTATAAACTTGATCATATTGACTCTTTAACTCAGAGTTGCCATCATCAATCTCCAACTGTTGTAAAGCATACGTTTCATCGTGGATCAACAAATCAGATATCAAGTTGTTACAATCATCAAGCAATCCATTGAGAACTGCCTCTATTGAGTCCAACTTTGCTTCATCTTCAACTTCAGTGCTATGGAATTTGCCATCTGACTCATCACGCAAAGATTCAATCTGTTTCAATTCATTTCGGTACCCAATAAGCTTATCTTTGATTTGATTCCTCTTGATGGCATCATCGTCACCTTGACTAAAATCGGTAACCACCGTCAACAACTCATGTCTCAAATCAATTAAATGGTGATAAATTGGCTCCAAATCATGAGGTATATTTTCAAAATTATCAACCAACTGCTTAAACAAATCCTCACACTTGATCAACTTGTTTCGTAATAAATTCTCCTCAATTTGGTGATTCTGCAGCAACCTGCCGCCACCCAACGCACCACAATTTCTTGCTCTCCCTCCTTCTCCTCCTCCTCCTCCTCCTCCTCCTACTGCTGCTGCTGCTGCTGCTACTACTACTCCCACATCCTCCTCCTCTTCATCATCATCATCATCAGCAGCATACTTGTCCTGACTCGATAGTATAATCTCACTAATTTCCGACAATCGTTGCCCCACGGGCTCCAAATCAGCCATGGTATACACCTTGCACTCCTTCAAATGGGTCAACAACTTCATCACCGTGCTCAAGCTAGAATACGTCGCTGGTGCAAACTTGATCAACCCACAAGTAACAAAACACAAACTCAACAATTGGAAAATATCATCAATTATAGAATCATTGCTATTGGGCAAATCCAACTTCATTCCCTTCAACTCCTCGTCTTTTCTGGTCAATTTCAACTCATTGATCACATTGAGAAATTTGTCATAAAGTGAATAAACTTGTTTCAGGTCAATATATTGATTTCGATTGTTTTTAATCTCAAGCAAGTTCTTGTATAACGTCATGAATTGGTCGAAAAGTGATCGTTCATATGATGGGATGGAGGGCTTGCCTGATGAGGGAGAAGATCCAGACGCACCTGCACCTGCACCTGCACCTGCACCTGCAGTGGTGGCGGTAGCGGTAGTGATGGCCGTGCTGGCCGTGGTGGCGGCAGATGAAGCGGGTCTAGACAATGTGTGCGCATGTGTCGATGATGAACCGGAAGGAGTTCCGGGACGAGAGTGTGGGGTAACAAGTCCTGAAATAGTCATGTATGTAGGTGTATAATGTACGTGTAGTTGTATTGTCTGTTATGGATGGGTATTACTGTTTATATTAATATGTGTTGCTGTGTACAACTATTTGCTTGTCGTTGTTGTATCACCTTTATTTGTTCACTAAGTTTTGTCCATTCCTCTGACAAAATAGAAAAAAAAAAAAATGACATGAGTGAATGAAGACTATTTTATTTTTTTTTGCCCTTTGTCGGAGAAAATAGGAACAAGAGTAAATGCGCATGATGTACAAGCATATTATGCACAAGATGGGGGTTATGAGACACCGAGCAATGCAGGCTACACCACGGTTTGAAATGGAGTTATGGTAAAGATTAGTTTATTACGTGTAGTATACACTCGGTTATCAATCTAGAAGCAATTCCATGTTTATCTCTATATCAAGTCATCAAACTCATCATCATCATCGTCGTCATCGTCATCGTCATCGTCATCTTCTTCATCATCTTCATCATCTTTTTCTTGTTCAGCAAGTTGAGCATAATATTGAGCCAATGCATTTTGCGCTTCTTGATCCTTAAGATCAGTGTGTGAATTGGAAGTATTATTAATTGTTGATTGTAGAGGCGAAGTAGATACAGCACCCGAAGAAGTAGCAGGCTCCGGTGTATGCAATACCGAAGACAGCTCTGTGCCTGTATCATTTCCATCTTCCAATGTACCATTTCCTCTACCTTCTTGCTTAACATTTTGCTCACCATTCTCTCTCTTGACTCTTTCTCCTTCTTCTCCAATTTCACCATCTACATCTTCTTCCTTCACATAATCCACATTTTGCGAATTACCAACAGTACTATTGGAATGCCATGAAGGTAATGCATTTTGTTCCAATTTTTGTCTTCTTCTCTCCTTTTCCAATTGTTCACGTTCGTAATTCTCATCATTAGCAGTAATTGAAACATGCAAAGTGGCTTGTGATCTTGCTGCGGCATTCTGCATGGATTGGGCATTGGCCCCAAAACCCGACCTTGATTTAGAACTAACACGATTCGATAATGTGTATTGAGCTGATGTAGTTGATTGTGCAGGAATAGCTTGTAGCAACGAGCTTTCAAAATCATTATCTTGGATTTGCGAATCATCAATGATTTTCAAGTACTTGATTATAGGGTCAATTTGTAACATTAAATCTTCAAGTTTTTCTTGTTTTAGAATGGCTTGTTGTGATGAATCATCCTCAATCAAGACTCCTTGACATACATCACATATAAATTCAGTTTTATCTTCACTCAATAAGGAAATAGCATCCAACTGTGATACTTTTTTACCACATCTAGGACAGACATACCCTTGGGGATTACCAAAACTGGACATTTCTTGTTTCAAATGGTTAACAATAGTATGGACTTTCCATTTGATGGAGTCAATAGCTTCAGTTATATGTATATAAAAGTAAGTTCGAGTGACATACTTCTGTTGTCCATTGTCTTCTCTTTGGATATGATTTATCAATAATCGATCTTCAACTAGTCTATTACAAAGTGATCGTAATTCTTTTCTTTTGATACCAATCAAGTGGATTAAATCGTCTTCTGATAGAACAGAGTGACGTAGTACGGCATCTAGAATCAAGACATATGGTGTGCTGTAGAATCCTCTGCTAACAAACCTGATTAAAGACCTGACTGAGTCGTCCATAAAGATGTATTGTGGAAGGAAGAAGGATAGGTGGGTAAACGAAGGCTAAATGAACCGTGTCTAGGTTAAAGTTGGTGATCAGAGAGACAGACAGAGAGAGAGAGAGAGAGAGAGAGAGAAACAAAAAAATAAAAAAATAAAAAAAAAAAGTGATAAAGGTCGTGCAATTTGGCGATATCTTGCAACTATACGGTTGTATAGAGTGAGAAAGTCCACTCTCTTGAAGTGCAAGAAGAAGAAGAAGGCAACTTTGTTGAAACAAGTACAAGAAGACACATTGAGGACTATGATGATTTCACAGATTAGTGAATTTCAAACTAGTATCAGAGTTTTCCATGAGCATTCAAAACAAGCATTTTCTCAAAGATCATCAAGATTTAATTGCTGTATAAAAAAAACCAGTAGCTAAAGTGTAATTGAAGCCAAGGAGAGGTTGAGCTATAGTGAACGGTAATCTATTTATATTTGCATTCAAATTCGAGCAAAAGGAAAAGTGCCAGACTTTGTCGTTGAACTTATCGCCTCGGCAAACTATTGATTTAATTTACCAATATAAGACATTTTAAACTCAACCCCTTGAAATGTGAAGTCATTCGTACGTGCAGAGCAAAGAGGATATAGAGAGGACACTTGTCTATCCCTGGATACTACAAAAAGGTAAAATACACAACTTATGATGAAAAGATAATGGGGGAAATTGGAATGAGATACCAAAAAGGCATTTGTTAGCTGTGGGACGTAACAAATGAGTACATATACGAATACAATCTTGAATTTAAGTTTAAAGTCTGAAGTGGTGGCAACAACAACAACAACAATAAAAGTCTAACTAGTAATGATGTACTCTTTAAAAGGAGAAAAGATGATGAGATTCTAATTTAAATAAAAGACAAATTTTTAAACAAAAAAAAAAAAAAAACAAAAAAAAACATTTCGCGTTTTCGTGTTTTTGTGTAATATATATATATATATATATGTAATTTGTGAACAAAGAGAAGGCGTGTAATGCAAATGTAGTACAAAATATGGATATTGTGTAATATGTATATTCAGTGAATTGTTTCATGTTAACTTATATGGATTAAAGAGAGACGCGTCTTCATGCTATAATTTGTTATATTTAGATATAGATATAAATATGTGTGTGTATGTGTGTGTGTGTATGTATGTATAGAGTAATATACTATTTATCTATCAATACCTCTGAATGTGTTTGCTTTCTGATATTACATGAAATTTTGCTGTTGCTTTCATTAATTATTATTCTTCTACTTAATATTGTATATATTTCCCAAAATCCATCTACCATTTACCATCTGTATACCGCCTTATCTTCACCCAGTCACACATATTTTTTATTTTAGAGTCAAGTATATATAATTGTTCATATTTCTTCCTACTAATTCTTCTTCTACTTCTACTTCTACTTCTTCTTATTCTTTGAGTAGGTTTAACAAATTTCATCTGATTGTCGCAAACCAGAAAAAAAAAATAAAAAAGGATTTGTGTGTTTTTGTTTATTTTTTTTTTTTTCTAATTTTTTGTTTGCTTTGTCACATTCTTCATCATCTTTTTTTTATCCCAACGATTGCCACAGAAACGCAAACCTTAGATACACAGATACACAAACTACATATACACATACACATACACATACACATACATATACATATACATATACACAAAGTTCCCCTGTATTTTCAATCAAACGCCAACTTTCCAGTGCTTTCATCATCTTTTGGTTTTGGTCTTAATTCTTTTTATTTTTTTCTTACCTACTTCACCACCTGCTGCAGAGCAACTTCAAACTACCATTCCTCAAAAATTAATACTCAGCTAAACTTTACCACCATCACCACGACGTACACACAGAGCACGTCATTGTTTAAACACTTGACAACTTGGCATTGACTTTCAATCATGTCATCTATATCTGCCACTGATAAGTCATCCGGTGATAGACTCCCATTGCTGGACTCTACCAACACAAACACCAATAATATTACAACTATTGCACCAGCAGCTACTACCACCACAACCACACCTTCAAAGTTGACCAGATACCGTTCCACTTCTTCATCTACTCACACGCCCCCTCATACAGCAACTACAACCAGTTTCTCTTCATCCATCAAGACTGCGAGCCATGGAGGATTCGACGCATTTGGATTCAATACCCCTTTACGCACATCGTCAACAACTACACATTTAGATCCAAAGTCCATTTTGTCTTCAATAAACTACGAGCCAAAAACTTACAATATGCAATCAACTTATTTATCACCTGCTTCTTCATCACCACAACATCAAGCTCAACCACAACAACACTCACCGCAAACGTTTGCAGAAGAACCAGAGAAGGAGAAAGGGTCACCGCCAAATAAGAAAAAGAATAGTAATTCGTCTCCTGCCACAAAAGAGGAACAAGAAGAAGCATCCACGAGTACTTCTTCCACTGACACTGCTTCCACAACTACCTCAAACACAAGCGTCCCCAATAAACCATTCAATTTATACTCCGAGGAGAAACCACCTTACTCATATGCCACTCTTATTGGAATTGCAATCTTATCTCAACCTCAAAAAAGATTGACTTTAGCCAACATTTATCAATGGATATCAGATACCTTTAACTTCTACAAGAAGGAAGAAGTTGGGTGGCAAAATTCCATAAGGCACAACCTATCACTCAATAAAGCATTTGTCAAGGCAGAAAAGTCTAGAGATGGTAAGGGCCATTATTGGCGTATTAAACCAGGGTTTGAAGAACAGTTTTTGAGAAGCAGAAGTGTGAAAAAGTCGTCTTATCATGAAGTTATGGATCAGCTCAATTATGCTACAAAAATGAATGCAGCTATGGCAGCAGCTGCTGCTGCAGATGAGGATGCAAAGGCAACAACTACAACTACAACGATTACTGAAACCGCGAATCCTTCCGTTTCTAATACGACCAAGGAGACCACAACTGCTCCAACTCAGACTAAGAGGAGTACCAATGGATCCACCTCCATAAAAAGGAAAAGAAAACAGCCAATTATGTTGATGTCATCTCCAACCATACCCCAAAAGAAATTAGTTGAAGATGACAGAGATTTTAGTGTTTCTGAGGATAACGACGATGAATACGGAGAAGAGGATATTACTATATTGGATCCTCCTGTCAAAAAGTTCAAGTCTCAGCGGAATAGTGATGATGACTCAGAAGAAGAGGATTTGCTATCCCAAGCATTGACCAAACTGAAATCAGGAAACTCCTATCTCTCTGAGTTACCAGCATGGGCTGCCAACACTTTATATTCCGAATCACCGACTAAACTACCGCCAATTTCTCACCTCACGAATTCAGTATTATCAACGCCAAAATCAACTCCAAATAGCAATTCAAACAGAAGCAACGGTAACATTAATGTACCCCATTTTCACATAACTGAATCTCCTGAGAACCCCATATTTGCAGGAAAGAACTTGACATTTACGTCATCGTTCAGTTGCAACTCAAATTTCGAACTTTCACCAATGAGGACGAGTGAAACAGGACCATTGTTGGAGCCAGTTACTCCATCAAACAATAACGCAAAAGGAAGTGGCTGTCATCCACAAATTGCACAATTGGCTCAACTGCAACCTCTGCTGGTGCTGCTGTCGGCCCACTTGCAACACACCAACAGCATATTTGGATCCACATCAAAGCAAATGTTTATTTTCACAAGAACACCCAAATCCGTAAGTACACCACTACGTAAAACTCCAACCACAAACTCCATAATATCGTATCTTGAAGAGTATTTCAGTCCATTAAATGATAACAACAACCAACTGCAACACAGTCAACCACTACTTCATCAATTGCCCTTTGCAAATAACCTACACATTCCAGCTCTGCATCCATTACACTATATACAAACGCCAACCTCGACTAATGCAACTACATCATCGTCATCCAATGCTGGTTCATTGTTGATGCAACTGACCATGCTATCGGGCTCTGTGTCATCGTCGACCTCCTCGACATCAGCTTCTTCGTCGCACCTGAAATTGAACAACGTCGTCGCCAGCAGCAGCAGCGCTAGCACTAGCACTAGCACTAGCACTAAGGACTGCGAAAAGGACGATGGCGGATTCACCGCTTTCCAATCGAGTCCATTTTTAAAACGCGGGTTTAGTGAGAGTTCGAAAAGCAGACGTTTAATTCACGAATTGGAAAAGTTGCAGCGTGACTCTTAGATTGTGAGGCAATATGGGGTGATGCTAGATTGTTGAGAAGTGATGGTCTGAAAAGTTAATGGAGTTTGTATTGATATCAGGCTTTTGTTCTCGGGATGGGTCTTGGTTGTTTTCCTTTTGTTACTTTCTGGTGCTATGGGACACTTTGTTGATGTCATTTATAAGGATATAGTTGTGGGTACATTAGAATATTTACACAGGCCATTTCTTGTCTCCTTTTACATCGTAGTTATACAACGATGATTATTCTCTATCAAACACTAAAACTCCCACCACCATGTTCCAAAATCCAAAGTTCAGTGCGGGACATCTCCTTCTTCACAACAACCTAACCTAACCTAACCTAACCTAACCTAACCTAACCTAACCTAACCTAACCTTACCCCCCCAGTTTAATCACTCGACGCACATCCGCGACATCCACAAGTAACACACTCAACATCAACCTTATCATCCTGCCCCCGTCTCAACAAGTCCACTTTGGGAACACGACAAATACAAGTCGACGACCCCGAGCCACCCCTGCTACCACTAGCACCACTTGTGCTGATGCACTGAGTACAACAGAGTCTCTCATATCCCTGTTTCTTCCATTTGGCAATCAAGAGCCCATCCACATAATCCTGCAATGTGAGCCACAAGTATAGCTCGTCGCTGATTTTGCCTCGCTTGTGCAAGTCGTACACGTATTTGGTAACGTCGTGGGTTATTTTGTAAATGGGCCATAGCGAGGTGGGCTTGGTGGTGGGGGACACTGATGTGGTGGAGCTTGAAGTGGTTGCTGATTTTAGCTTTTGTTTGTATTTGAGGATCGTAGGCGCTATCTTGTCGTATCCTTCTGGAGGCGGTGATGTTTTCTTGATCTTGAGCTTCAGTTTCGATGTGCGTGGCATATTTCAAGGATGGTTGTGCTTTATCAGTGGGTGTGGGACGGCGTATGAATGGAATGAAGGAAAATGCAGAATCCGTTTTGCTTATGTCTTTGTTTTTTTGTTTTTTTTTTTACATTTGCGGTTTTTACGAAATATTCTACAACAATGCAAATTCTAGGAAATATTGCAACATTCACCCTACCCTACTCGAATCCGTTATTCTTCTCTACTATCCGTCTCCTTTAAATATTGAAACATTTAAGTGGAATTACCTGAGGCAATAGCGTGAAGTTTGATGGCATGAGAGAAAAAAAAAGAAAAAGGAAAAAGAAAAAAAAAATTAATATCGACAATGACAGGATTTGAACCTGTGCGGACAAAGTCCATCTGATTACTTAATTAAGTATTCTTTGTACTCAAAAGTTCGAGTCAGACACCTTAACCACTCGGTCACATTGCCACAACCACTAGGCCAACAAGCCTAATTTTTTCAAAATTTTGAAGTCTGCTTTTTATAACAGACTCATATTTGATCATGTGTCAATAATCAAAATTGGTTTATGTTGGCCTCTGGACTGTCTTAAATAGACTTCTATACTTTGGAAAAATTACAATGCTACCTTTTAAACCAAGAATGTATTACCTTGGCCCATTAGTTTTTAAATTTGCGAACCAAACTAATATTCAACCTGGTTCATTAGGGGGGGGGAGGGGAGTTTGTATTATTAAAAAAGAGCACAATAGGTCTTCAAACATATAACGAAGATGAATGCACTACTGAAACAGGATATAAGAAAACGGTTCAATCTATGTACTACGGAAACTGGTTGTTCTGTCTTGAAAGCTCCTTTTTTCTTTTTTTTTTTTTTTGCAACATAATTTCAACTTCGGAAAAGTAGAATGCCATGGCCAAGCTCTTGCAAGACTTCAAGCCATAATGTTTCAAAATTAAACTAGTATGAAACTATTTAATGTTTGGCTTGAGGAATGTTGAATTTATGGGGCGTGGTGCTCACAAAGACGAAATGCTATTTGTTCGAACAATAGGCTTAGGAATATCCAAATTCATTAGTTGTTTGATAGCAAAATCTCCAATTTTAATGGTGAACCCTCGTGTATGTGATGATGATTTGAGTAGTCTGTTCAAAGTATTAAGGAACAGACTCTGGATGGCATTCAAACAAAAATGAGTGTGTGGGTATTATGTGGTATTTGTGGCCATTTGCATGCAAAAAAAAAAAAAGGAAAATCATTTTGAGAGTGTTATAGTTGTATTGATTTGAAATACAATGAGTGAGAAGGTTATCCAGGACCAACTATACACTCTCCTAGCTGATGATTAAAATA
This sequence comes from Lodderomyces theae, assembly GCF_024610275.1. Lineage (NCBI taxonomy): Eukaryota > Fungi > Ascomycota > Pichiomycetes > Serinales > Debaryomycetaceae > Lodderomyces > Lodderomyces theae. Next base: position 108,045 of record NW_026261448.1, read on the forward strand.
CTTTGAAATTGGTTCCAAACTGTGGCTTTCACTGGAACAGTTAACAGTTTTAATAGTTGCAAAAACAAGATTGTTATCTCGTTGTTTGAGAGAAGTTTCCACAATGCAATCTATTATACGTTTTCCAGCTATGAGAACTTTTGTTTCCCCAAAAGTCCGTCCACTCCAAGACGCCCCTCAAAAAATTGGGGTCTGGGGGGGGGGGGGTTCCGTGGGAAAACGAACAATGCAAGTTCATGCGGCAGCCCTTGTGTCTGATTGTGTAGTGGGGGGAGGGACGAGAAAAAAATGGAGATGTCCGCAGAGCTATTGGTGGAGGAGGTTGCATGCGCTAATGTTCTAACTCCGCATTTCAGTGAGCCAAAATAGGGAACAACGGAAAAATAAAACTGAGAGGGATCAAGAAGCAGGACACACAATTGAAATATAAAATAGATAATAATGTTGGCTTTTGCTATCGTGATTACTGCTGTATAAATATCTAAGGACAAGATTCGTTTCAATTATAGTAAAGAGTAAAGTTTTCCAAATCAGAACAGCCTTTATTTCGAAAGTACAGACCCAGTCCAACATGATTCAATTGAAAGGTAAAAATGCTTTGATTACAGGAGGAAGTGCAGGATTGGGTGCAGCAATTGCCCACCAATTAGCAGCTGAGGGAGTCAACATTGCCATCAATTACGCTAATAGTAAAGAACGTGCGGAGGCGTTGGCCAAGGACATTGAATCCAAGTACGACGGCGTTAGAGCAGTTACCTTAAAAGCAGACGTATTCAAGATTGATGAATTAACAAAATTGGTTGATTCTACGGTTGAGCAATTGGGTGGGATAGATATACTTATTTCCAATGCCGGGTGGACCAAATTTGTCGAATATGATGATTTGGAAGGAATGGACGAAGATGTTTGGGATGGCACTTTCAATGCCAATATCAAAGCCCACTACTTCTTGTTCAAAGCCGCTAAAAAGTATTTTGATGCCAATGTAGACGGGGGTGTATTCATAGCCAGTGCATCGGTAGCTGGACTCATAAACTACGGATCATCAATTCCGTATGCTGTCAGTAAAGCAGGATTGATTCATATGATCAAGTTTTTGGCCAAAACTCAAGGCCCCAAGGTGAGGTTGCATGCTGTTTGTCCAGGATTGCTTTTAACTGAGTGGGGCAAAAAGTTTCCTCAAGAGAAGATTGATTTGTCTAAACTGAAGTCACCACTTGGAGAAGTTACCGATGTTGATGAATGCGCTGCTCAATATATCTTGTTGAGTAAGTTGGCTACATCTACAGGAACCGTTGTGACTATGGATGCGGGTATTTCATTGTGAGGAATGAAAAAACAGCAACAGCAGCAGCAGCAGCAGTAGCAGCAGTAGTAGTGGTAGTAGTAATGCAAGTTTTCGTTTATCAGTGATAGAAGTAGTGTGGAGTAATATGACGTGTAAGGAGTCATATATTCTAGTTTAATGAGCAACAATAGAACAGAAATAAATTAAATTTTGCAGGCAGAGGCAAAGTTTCTGCCATGCAATGAACTTGACCAGAGTATCACTTATGCATTCAGATGGACGTGTCGCAAGTATCATATAGCAGTCCATAGATCACCAGATGCTGACTCACCATTGTTTTTTGAAGCAACAAGATGCAATTTTGCAATCCGATAAGCACCCAGATGTCAAAATCTCAATACATTGAGGAAAGAATACGAGAACCCCCTTTTCCCTCTCTGTCTCCCCCCCACCACAGGATATATATACAAACACAAACTCTCTTGGATTTGATTGCTCCAGAATTGTCCTATCAATGATATCCCTAACAAGCCTACCGTGTGAAGCATTGGAAGAAGTATTCCATCAACTCAATCAGCACTATGTCGTAGCACTTGCCCCATTGCATTCCAAGTTTCACTACATTGCTAAGCCCAAATTATACAGAAACATATATGTGTACTCACCATGGTCTAGAATACAAGATGAGACAGAATCGAATGAGCAAAAACAAACGTTTCACATCTCCAAGAGCTTCCACAACCTCAAGAGCCAAAAGTATTCCATCATATCGTCCGATACGTTTGAGAGGTATTTGGCAAAAATGGACAAGACGCAGAAGATTTATCATTTGGAACTATACGACTATCATATGACATTGATTGTTTGTATTCTTAGACACTTCACCAATCTTAGGTACGTTGAGTTCGTGGTTCACTACTACAGTGATCCGATATTTGAGCGAGTGTGTTTTCGGTATTCTCAAAATTCTTTTGGAAATGAATCTCCTGGGACAACTTTTATAGTTGCGTATTGGGTGCAGAGTATAGACCTCGACTTACAACAAGGTATCAACCAGATCAAAATCATTGGCAGGAACTTGGTAAACCAATTTGATTATATTCAACGGTTTAAAAACTTAACTAAGTTGAAGATCTGCATGGTTAGCTATGAAAACATACCAGTCAGTGAGTGCCGATGCTTTGTGAGACTTCAAGTGTTGGAGGTGAGTTATTCCCTAGATGGTTATTATTGTGTCCCTCGTTTTCGATTGAGTGATGTCTTTGAGACTCGCTTTCTCCAAGAATTGGCAATAGATGGAGACATGAATGCAAGCACTGTGTTCAAAAGTAGCGATTTGAGTCAAGAGTTTCCAAGGTTGGTGCAATTATGTTTGCGATTTATAGGCGAAGTGTACGCAAACTGCGGACTTCAGGACTTGGGTTGTTTTGAACATAGGAAGCTTAGATATCTTATCATGGCAAGCCATGGCTCTTTGGCAAGTGATGCAGCAGCTGTATGTGACTTGTGTGCAAAGTATCCCAATAGTAGTATCAATTGGTGGTACCAGCCGGAGATTAATTTTACAGCATTGCTAACTCACAATTTTAAAGTCCTCAGTCCCAATCTTCCGTTTGGAGTCGTTGGCTACCACTTTTATCATTTGGGCAATGAGGATCTATCAAACTTCAAACGGAGCGTTACTAACGCGTTAACGAAAGAGGTGATGGAAGTAGAATTCAAAAGATGTTATACCGAAGCTGAGTTGGAAGCCATGTATGATTTTACAAATGATCCAAGGATTAAAAGATGTGAACATTAGATTGAGAAAATTAGAGTTCATGACGTCATTATTATCATTATCATCATCATCGTCATCAAAATTACGTAATCAGACACGCAATAAGCTTATAGGCAAGAAGATGAAAAAGAAATTCTTTTTTTTTTTTTTTTTTTTTTGATTTTTTCTTGCGTAAGACGTGTCATTTTGTGAAGTACGTCAAGTACTGTGTGTGTAAGTGTGTAAGGTTACATCATGGAGAAGAAGAGACAGATCACAGTAACAACAGTTTAAAAAGTGCTGAGTAGCCAGTAAATACATACTTTTGTAGATGTATATTCTAATTTTTGTTTTTACAAAGTATGTATACATATATATTATATGTATATGTATATGTAATAAATATAGTATATATATATGTAATTAATTTTGTGTATTCATTAATTCACAATTGCGAAAGGAGTTCTTCACAGGAGAAAATATAGACACACGGCGTTGCAATCACTTTCACTGTACAGGTATCCAAAAACACTTTTACAACCACACAACTACCCTAATTCATCATCACCATCATCTTCTTCTTTTTCTTCTTCTTCTTCATACGGAACACATTCAACACACATCATCGCATATCCTTCAGCAACACCCACACAATTCCTTTTTCAAACATTTTATAAATTTTTTTTGTTTTGTTTGTTTTTTTTGTTTTTTTTATTTCAATTTTTTTATTTTCACTGATCTGCTTTCTGCTCATCACTACCCAATTCGTTTTTACATAAGCTGGTAACCACACCCACATACCATGGCTGTCGCAAAGAGTTCCCAGTCTACTTCGACTGTGGTCTCCACTTTGGTTGCTAACATTGTCCTATTTGGTATATTTGTCACTTGTTTCATCTTGTTGCGATTGAAGTTTAAACGTATCTATAGTCCCAAATCTTCATTCAACTTGGTTCCAGAGGAGAAAAAACCAGAACCACTACCCAAGGATCCTTTCAGATGGATCTTCATTGTATTAACCAAACCGGAATCATTCATTTTGCAACAAGCTGGTCTAGATGGTTATTTTTTCCTAAGATACTTGAAAATGTTTGGTTACTTGTTTGCATTTGGTTTACTCACTTGGATCATATTGTTGCCTGTCAATGCAACAAATGGGTTCCGCTTGGACGGATTCGATCAACTCTCCATTGCCAACGTCAAACACGAACAGCGATACTATGCTCATGTCTTTATTGGGTGGATTTGGTATGGAGCCATAATTTATGTTATTTATCGCGAATTATTTTTCTACAATTCCTTGAAAAATGTTGTATTGTCAACACCCAAATATGCAATGAGTTTACCCAGTAGAACAGTCATTTTCCAATGTGTTCCCGACCCACTCTTGGATGGAAAACAGATATTCAAAATTTTTAATGGTGTCAAGCGTATTTATGTATCAAGAACATCAAAACAATTGGAAGATGCAGTCAACACAAGAGCAGCTATGGTTAATCGATTGGAAATTGCTGAAAACAAACTTTTAAAATTGGCTGTGAAAAACAAAATCAAGGCTGAAAAAAAGGGTAAAACTTTGGAGCCTGCAGATGAAATTAGTGCATATGTACCGGAAAAGAAACGTCCCAGATTTAGAGCAAATGGATTCTTTTCTTCAAAAGTCGACACTATTAGATATTGTCAAGAACAAATTCCTATTTTGGATGCAAAAGTGAAAGGATTGCAAAAGAAATTTAGACACTCACAACCAAATAATTCTCTTTTTGTTGAATTTTATGACCAATACCATGCTCAGTTGGCCTACCAATCAATTGTTCATCACAATCCCCTTCGCATGACCCCAGCCTACATCGGTGTAGCACCAGGGGATATTCAATGGAGAAACTTGCGTATTTTTTGGTGGGAAAGATTGACGAGAAGAGCTTTGGCATTTGCAGCAATTGTCGCTGTTATTATATTCTGGGCAGTCCCAGTTGCTTTTATTGGTGTTATTTCCAATTTCAACTACTTGACCAACAAATTACCGTGGTTGAGATGGATTGAGCGTTTGCCCAAACAATTGTTGGGAATTGTTACTGGTATCTTACCAACAGCCATGCTCTCCATTTTGAATATGCTTTTGCCAATGTATATTCGTGCTATGGCCAAAGTTGCCGGTGCCGTGTCATATCAGAGTATTGAATTGTATACTCAACTGGCATACTTTGGCTTTCTTATTGTCAATGGTTTCCTTGTTACTGCATTAGCATCATCAGCAACAGCAACAGTTACCCAAATCATTGAGGAACCTACATCTGCTTTGAATATCTTGGCTGCGAAATTACCATTATCGTCAAACTTCTACATTTCATATATAACTTTACAAGGTATGACTATAGCTGGTGGTTCATTGTTTCAAGTTGTGGGATTGTTTTTGTATTACATTTTAGGATACATCTTGGATAACACTGTTCGGAAAAAATGGAATAGATTCAGTGGGTTGGGAACAGTTGCATGGGGAACCGTTTTCCCGCTTTTCACTCAATTGGCCACCATCACACTTGCATATTCAATGATTTCACCATTGATTATTGCATTTGCTTTGATTGCATTTGCCTTGATTTACATTGCATATTGTCACAATCTCTTGTACTGTTTTGTTGAAGGACCAGATACTAGAGGTCAACATTATCCTCGTGCATTGTTTCAAACATTTGCCGGTATCTACCTTGGACAATTGGTTTTGCTTGCAATCTTTGCTGTTGGTAAAGGGTGGGGTCCCATTGTATTGCAAGTTGTTGCCGTTATTGCCACCATTTTCATACACATCAATCTTTATCAATCGTTTAGCCATTTGTTGCAAGTTGTACCCATGGATGCAATGCGTGCATTGGATGGAGTATCGCAAACTTGCTCATTCAAGGGAGAATCTGAATTCAAACAACGTGTTATTGAAAAGAAGAGACATGATAAAGATCCAAGGTTTGAGAAGAAATATGTTGCCGAACAACAAGAGGAGGAAGAGATCAAACAACGTGTTCTTGACACTGTGCGCCAATATGATCCAGAAACTGACATCAGCACAAGCAACATATCAGTGGTCCCATTATTGGCTGATCGTGACATGAAGGCAACAAAATCCGACCATTTCTTGGTTAGGTTTATTAGACCTGATGTATTTCTCAACTTCCGCCATGTGAAGAAGTTGATTCCTGCGACTTATCATGTTGAACCTGAAGTGACTGACGACAAGCACGCGTATGACGCACCGGCGATTTCCGCCAAGTGTCCCGGTGTTTGGATTCCTAGAGATCCGATGGGATTGGCTGATATAGAAGTCAAGCAATTGTCAAGTGTGGTTGACATTAGTGATGCGAATGCCGGGTTTGATGAAAAGGGTAAAATACAATATTTGGGTGAACCACCAAATTAGAAATTACATTTATAAAGTACGGATAGTGTAAATAGAGGGGAGTATAAAAAACAGCAGAAGGAGGATTTGATAGAAGAACAAGATCCGTATGAGTTGTAGTTTGGTAGGATGAGACCTTTAGTGTAAGAAGTAGTATCCGAAAACGGTCACGTGAGAGAGTACACTTGGGTCTATACCTACCTGATGTCAGCAATTGGCCTCCTTAAGAACTTACTTGAAGTAGTGAAGTAGGGTAAGCGTAGTAACATCCATTTACTGGCAAGGATGAAACTAAGCTTGTCCGCCATTGGATACGTGAATTTTGGCTTACAACGTATTGCCATCTCATTGGCGAATGAGAGAGAAAAAAAAAAATACACTTCATAAATCCGTGGAATTGATACTCTCTCGTGACTAGTTTACCCCACCTGAAATTTTTAAGAAAATAAAATACCGCTAATCATTTTTTTTTTGTTTGGGTATTGATATGATCAGATCGACATCATCACTCACTATTCATTGTACGTATAGATCACTGCTCTCCATCTCAAGATCAGCAAAGCAATTTTCAACAACCATGCCATCGCCATCACCATCACCATTATTAAACTCCACTTCCACAGCTGCTGCGTTTGCCAGACTTGCCTTGACTAACCAACATCTTCAACAATCACGAACAAATGCCACTTCCGTGACCGCCAAAACTGCTCCGGCACCAGACTCACAAGCCACCATCAAAACCACATCACGCACCCCGCTTGTCATTCCAACTGCTCAAGGAACCAAGTATACTGCCACATACGCCAACTATGCCACTACTGATTCCGGCAAGATACTTTCATATTTCCACGACATCCCCCTCGATTTGAACCCAGAGACAAAAGAAGCCAATTTCGTATGTGAGATTCCGCGTTGGTCAAATGCTAAATTTGAAATTGCGACTAAAGTTCCAGGAAACCCCATTATCCAAGACACCAAAAATGGTAAAGTACGATTCGTGAAGAACTTGTTCCCCTATCACGGATACATGCACAATTATGGCGCATTCCCACAGACTTGGGAAGATCCCTTTGTTCAACACCACAACTTGTATGGCGATAATGATCCATTGGATGTTTGTGAAATTGGGTCGCGTGTGTTGACCACAGGCGCAGTGAAACGAGTCAAGATTCTTGGGTCGTTGGCATTGATCGATGATGGAGAAATGGACTGGAAGGTGATTGTCATTGATACCGAGGATGAATTGGCGTCACAAGTGAATGATATAGCTGATGTGGCAAAGTTGTGTCCTGGGTTATTGGAAGCTACTAGACAATGGTTTAGAGATTACAAATTGGCTGATGGGAAACCGGCCAATGCATTTGCGTTTGATGGGCAGTTCAAGTCGGCGTCGGAGACGGTCACGGTTGTTGAGGAGTGTAATTTGAGCTGGCGGAATCTAGTTGCGGGGAAAGTTAAGCCTCCAAGTGGCAGCGGTGATGGCAAGTTACCTAGTATTTTGAATACCATTTTGGAGAATTCACCCGGGTACGTTTCTGATTTTGAAATCAAATTGACGAAATCGGTAGAGCCGGATGGAGAGATCCCCGTTGATACGCACAAGAATTACTACTTCAAAACTAATTAAGAAGCTGAAACGGCAGAGACATACAACGAGTCCTTTATTTTTTAGTTTTTTTTTTTTTTATGTATATAAAATGTATATTATGAACTATAGAATCAACAAAATAAGTCCATGACATTTCTACGACAACATGTTCTTCATTTCTCTAATATCTTCAAAGATCCTCTTGACAAACCCATTGTATTGCTCACCGCCTTGATCAATAATCAACCTCTCTTCAGGGGTGCTTGCAATGATTCTCGATGTGAGGAATTTAGGATGCTTGAGTAGATTGTCAATGCAATCAATGAAATCATCCCGATTCGATTCCGAATCTAGTCCAGGCAAAACCTTCATATCGACAATCGTGGAAGCATCATTGTCATCTTCATCGTGGCCATCTTCATCATGGTCAACTTGGCCCTCACTGTCCATCAGCTTCTTCTTACCATAGGTTCCTTGATTCGCGTATTCCAGCAATGTCGAATCCAAATAATCACGCACATTCATTGCCCTCAACAAATTGTAAATCACCAAGATTTGATTGGTTTCATAAACACCACCAGTCGAGATTTTCAAGCTCGACGAATCACGAGCCCAACTCGTTATACATGATTGAATCTGTTTAGCAAACAATTGCAAAACAACACAAACTTCAGCAATTATCGACGCGCCCAATTTGTCAATACTGGTGATAAGTATTGGTAAAATCCCATCAATCCACAATCGATAATGCTTTGAACCACTCAATACTGATAATCCACCTGCTCTAATAGGACGAGAAATCGGACTTTCCAACAATGACACAAAAAGACCCGATGTTATAATCGAATGGGCTATTGAATCAATAGACATTAGTTCCATCAAGTACTGCAAACTCATTTGTGCAAACATAAACTCGTCACCTCCTATATCAATCCAATGGGAAATGGTGTAGATATTCAACAACGTTTTTACTGTACCTGCGTCTTTCACTAATGACGCTACTCCTTGTGTTAATAACGGTTCATTTGGTTTGAATGCAATAAACACCTTTAAAATCGACAATATTAGTTGTAGATCATTGAATTTTTCGCCCAATTTATATTGAGACAAATCTTTGGTATTGCCACTCCTTTTTAGTGCAAAAACATCCTTTTGTAATTCAACTGATAGCGACTTGACACCTTTGATTATGATTGCATCAAACAAGTTTTGAAATAAACTCAAATGCCTTCCCAAAACAGCTTTTTTTGAATCCCCGCCTTTTGCCCCTTCAATCATTTTCAATGAACAATAAATAACTCGTAATAAAGGTCGATAAGTACCCTCAGATGCAACCAAGTCGGCAATGAAATTAAAGCTAGTTGACGACAACAATGTGCTTGCACTTTTAACAATTTCAAAGATGGTGGCCGTCTTCTCGTCATGCTTACTGCTCTGCCTATACTGTGTGAAAAACGAGTACAAAATGTAAAAGCCAAGCTCAATCCTGTCAAAATAAATTTGACGGAACTCGAGCGATGGAATGTTTTCAACAATGTCAACCTTTAACAAGAAGTCAACCAACCCCAACAATTCGTCATTCAAAGGCCCCTGGAATCGACGACAGAAACTTGTCAACAACGTTCCAAACGACTTGGCAGCCGTTAATTGTGCCAGCAAGTATTGGCTATTCACACTTGATGCAATGATTTGTTCTTTGACGTTGCTGCTCCAAGAAGCTTGCTTACGGAATAAGTTATCCATGAATTCGAGATTGTATATGGAGTTGAATCCTATAGTGTTTGGCTTGTTCAAGGAGGTTGCAAATTTTGCAAGTTCAAGATTGGGAAAAAAGTTTTTGAACGAGTTCTCCAATTCAGCATGCAACGAATGTTGATAATGCTTGATCTCAAACTTTTGCTCAACAATCTTGATAAAGCTCGTTGAATTGATAAAGTTGATGATTTGGTCGTGACAGTTTTCATTCTTTGTGGTGAATAGATATATTGAAAGAATATCCGCAATCTTTGCATTTAAGACCAATTCGTAGCACCGATCAATAAACTCGTCAATCGTTTTTGGAGCGTCAGTTGTTTTTTGCACCGCGACACGATCAATTAAAATCTGAATAAACTCTTTATCAAAGTTGGACTCCTTAACCATTGTCCATGCGTTACTGGATAACGCAATAGCATCAATCAAATGAAGGTTTACAAAATTCGGATAATACTTCATTTCTCTAACGCTCTTTTTCAAAATTTGAACAACTGATTCACTCGGACTTTCCAATTCCCTGCCCAGTGCTTCATTTGATGGCTCCTTTTCGGTCACAGGAAATGCATTCTTACCAGTATTGAACAACACTATTAGTCCTTCTTGTCGACTACGCATCACTGCGCAAATAAACTCACTCAAAGCAATTTTTAAATCGTAATCATCCAATGTATTTTTTAAAGTTGATATGATAGACTGTTTCAAAACCTGAGCATCAAAGTGTCCTACATGAGACAACAACGATGGTGTCGGTTCATTCTCCCACACAGCACCAATCAAACTAGTGAGCAAGCTTATCGAACTCAATTTGTATGATTCGTTGGTAGCAAAAATCGTGACCAAATCACTAGCTTTTGCGAATAGTGTTTTCTCCAAGGCCAGAGGAGACAAACCCAGGTTACTGCGCAAGCGTATGGCCAACTCGGCAAACGAAAATGCACGAGAAATCCATCTGCCAAACCAAACTCCAGATATATCAGTTAACTCAAACAAATCAATGTGATGCGTGGCCGAGTCAACAACATTAAGAATTGGCAAGATTGCTCTCGTAGAAGCTGAATCTGTTGCTAAAAAGGAATTCAATAAAAACTGACTTCCTTTGAAGAAAACCCTTGTGAGTTTATTCTCAGGAGGGCAATTTTTCTCCACTCCATAAGCTGTTGTTAAGATTGCACTGAACAAGTCCAATAATGAGCTGCCAAGTCGAAACCTATCATAAACACGGGAAAAGTGGCAATGTGAAAAGTTCTCAAACAAAAATACTAGATGCGATGTAAACTGATGTATGATGTCCTCCCTTGATTTGTCGAAAATAGCATCTTCCAGAATGCAATCGTTAACCAAAGCCTTAGCGAATTCAACAAGCGCCAATGAAAATCGAAAATCTCCATTGACCATCTCCACTGCCCCAAAAATAGTTGTTGCTAGCCCTTCTTTACCATCACGAGTAAACAACAAAGACTTGCCCAAGTACTGCCATATTCTACTTGAAACAATAGGCAACAACTTTGACAACAATTCCAAAGCAGTAGACAGAATAGCAATGTTCCTCGTATGCAAAGCTTGATCAAGTAAACTGAGAACTATTCCCACTATATCAGATTCGTCAGTGTATGCTGACATGGACTCCAACATCAACTTTGTTTGTCCCTCTTCACAATCGGCCAGAACTGTTGTCATCAATCGCAAGATATCGAGAATCAACTCCTCCTTTGATGCGTCAAAACCACCTACCCCTTTCGAGATATTATAAATCACTCTCCCAATAAAAGCCCATCCATTGTAATCATGCAAAAAGGTCACCAATACTTCATCCAGATTAGCTGCAGGCAACATTTTTGCTCTGGTACCCGATGACAATGCCATGGCGAGTTTCTTGTTTGATTCGAACTGTGGGAACAAATTTATTTCATCAATGAGTTTGACTAGTTCGGGGTTTTGGTCGTCAATTTGGTATAATTTATCAAACTGGGATCTATTGTACACTTGAATGTATGACTTTAAATCGTTGAATTCGTGTAACGCAAAATCACCATTCACAGATGCGAGCTTGATGTACGGCGACAACAAGAGAGGAAACTTGGCCCTTGCAATAATAAGGGCTTCAATTGTCGCCTCATTATTGAAAAACTTTTCCACAACAGTATCTGGACAATTTCTTATGATTTCAAATATGGTATTGGTGATTTCTGGGGTTAATTCTACCAATGGAATGGAAGCAGTAATGACCGATGACAACACAGTGGAATACAACTTGTCAAAATTCACCTTGTCATTCAAATTTTTCAATGAACCAAAAATGTTCAAAGACAAGCTCTTGTTGTTGCATTGGTTAACAATGTTGTCCAAGACCGAATTGGGAAACTTTGTCTCAAATGACTTGGCAGTTGAGGATGTGGGATACTCCTGAGAAAAATACGATTTTCTCAACAGGATGATACTCCAGCAATACAAAATGACCGCGTTATTGTTGTAGTCACTAGTAATAACATTGTTGATGAATGAAAACACTTCCACATCAGATACATACAATCCAAGATCACCGTCAAGAGAGTCGTACGCACTGTCAAGATCAAGGAATTCGATGGATATAATTGTGAACAAAGCCTGAATCAATTCAAAAGATTCCGGATATTGTAAATTAGGACCCAAAGCAATAGCAAAGTTGGTTTTCTGCATCAGCTCAAACCATTTCTTAACCAAGTCTTTTGTGATCAAAGGATTTTGGGCAGCAACTTCGATCAAAACTCTGCACGAGTCAATACAAAATAATACCAACTCGTTGAAAATGGTGTCATCTATACTGTTTGATAATGCTGTTTTATAGCTTTCATCAACAATGGAGTCCAACGTATCCAGGATCGAATTGATCAATTTCTCGATATAGTCTTTAGATAAAAACAACTCCTTACCAATGTTTCTAATCACAGAAGATGTGGCTGGGTTAGTTTTGTTGCTCAAAGCCACCCGCGCAATCTTCAAAACTGTTCTTCTTTCTCGTAGTATGTTGGTGATGTAGAGTTTTATTCGGTCATTATCCAATTGTGCTACTCTATCGTCATTCAATTTGCTCTTGAAATTCAATTTGGGTGCAGTTTTGGGAGGCACTCTTTTGCAAACTTGGTCAATGCTCCGAAGAATCTCTTTAATGTCAAAGTCAAGATATTTTTGAATCAATTCACCATCTTTTATATTTTGTTGGGTGATGTCAGTGTATAGTATTCCACGCACAGATATTTCCTTGGTTCCAGCTTTGATGTTCAGCGTTGACTTTTCGACAGTAAACGGTGACGGGGTCAATATAACATCTTTGAGGAGAAGTAAGTATTCATCCAATGCGTCTGATATATATGGATCTTGACAATCATTGATCAAAGCCAAAACATTTTCAAAGGACCAATATTGTGTGGGCTGAATAGGTTTTAGCGGAAGATTTTTTGATCCCAGCCCACTCAATGATGTAATAGTAGGCGACATAATACAGAATAAGTTTCTCAGCCACTTGTCAATTGATTTATGCAATTGGATTCTTGGTTGTAAGAATAGAAATCGAAGAAATTTCAAAATGTCTTGCAGTTTTTTTTTTTGTTTTTTTTTTTTGTTTTTTTCTTTTGCTCCTCGCTTCTCTTTGTTTTACCATTTGTTTTCACCTCGCTTTCAGTTCATATTTGCACACGAAGGTATTGAACATGCCACTGTCTCCAGAGCCATTCATTGTTAGTGCTCCAGGAAAGGTTATTATTTTTGGTGAACACTCAGCAGTATATGGAAAGCCAGCAATTGCAGCAGCCTTGAGTTTGAGATGCTTTTTACTCGTTACACCATCTACAGATTCAAATGTTATACGATTGCAATTTCCAGATATAGAGCTTGACCATTCTTGGGACAAAAGTTCGATCAAGTGGGATAAAATTCGGCAATGTCTAAAGTTTGACAAGAATGGAAGTCCTATTCCTCCATCGGAGTTGGTACCAGAAATTGTGGATGATTTATCTGATATGCTTGGTGGGTTTGAAAGTAATAACGTCCATCACCTTGCGTGTTTTTGCTTTCTTTACTTGTATGTCTGTCTTTGCAACAGCGAAAGCCCTGGAATGACTTTTGTAGTAAGGTCAACGTTACCAATTGGTGCCGGATTGGGTTCGTCTGCTTCCACGTCGGTTTGTCTTTCTGCTGCATTGTCAAGATTGGGGGGATGGATAAAAGACCCACGTGTCCATGAAGGAGACACCACGCCAAAGCAGGACATTCCTGATCTTGAATTTATTGACACATGGTCCCTAATTGGTGAAAAGTGCTTTCACGGGAACCCTTCTGGAATTGACAATGCTGTTGCCACACATGGAGGAGCCGTCATGTTTCAGAGATCTTCTGAGCCAGGGAAACCATCAACTAGAACTAACATAAGAACTTTGCCCCCAGTAAAGCTATTATTGACCAATACAAAGGTCCCCAAGAGTACTGCTAAATTGGTTGGCGGGGTGGGGATACTAGCAGCGAAATACAACTCCATTATAACACCCATTCTTGAATCAATGGGTAACTTGGTACAAGAGGCATACCGAGTAATGACTCACCCCAATTTTGGGTCGGAAGAGACTGCAATCTTGCGTGAATTGGTCAACATTAACCATGGTCTTTTGGTGGGATTAGGAGTGTCGCACCCTTCATTGGAAACAGTGAAACTAATTGGTGATGAAATGAAGATTGGAGCAACCAAGTTGACTGGAGCTGGCGGAGGAGGTTGTGCAATAACTTTGGTCAATGAGGATACTCAAGAATCGGTAATTGGTCAAGCTATATTGGAATACGAAAGACAAGGTTTTGAAAGTTTCGAAACATCCTTGGGTGGGAAAGGTGTCGGAATGTTGTTTCAGCTGGATCTTGTAAATGATAAAAAGTTTTCACCAGAGTTGTTTTGCAACTACGCTAATAGATTAGAGATTGAGACTGCACTCGCTGTCGAAAATGTACCTGAATGGAAGTTCTGGTGAATAGCTGAGGAATACAGTCACGTCTATATATGTATATACAAGCATCTTATTTGCAACAATAGACTTTTAAATACCCCTGTTAAACTCCAACTCTGTGATTTTATTCCCTTTTGCATCAGTCAAATGATGAAACTTTTCCTCTAATCTACTAGCATGCAAAGTCTCACGTTGAGGAAAAACTGCCAACGCAAATGGCAAAACCGCAAGCGAAGTGACAAAAATCAATCCAATATTGGCCAATGTCTCAACTGTTTTAGATTTCCCTTTCAATAATCGGGATTTTTGCAATCTCACTAGTATCAAAGGAGGGATCACCATGATTGGGGTTGCGTTAATGACCCTGCTTGCAGCAGTCTCTCCCACAGCATGCCAAGCAGCCAATTTCGACGTTCCAACCTCGTTTCCTTCTTTGTCATACACCACAATTCCCTTTTTCAATTCTTGACTCCTCATTAAAAACACATTGGCGATACCAGCAGAAACAACAGCGGCAAATGGCACCAATCTGCCCAAAATGAGTCTTGTATTCGGCTTGACACTTTTCAATCGTGGTACTATCGAGTTCAAGCCTAGTGCAACTGAACAAGAAGCTGTAACGGCCATGGTGTAGTTGGTTGCAATTTCCCTCGTTGTCAAAGGATGCGACTTGTTGGAGTTTTCGATATTGATAGCAACGTTCAAACTCTGATTTGCAATTTGCCAAAACAAAGTTCCAGCAGTGCCTAAATTGGGGGTCAACATACCAGCAGTAACCACCAAATTTGACAACACGCACGAAGACATTCTGAATGGGAGAAAAACGGTCTTGCCCGTATCTGGATGCAATGTCGAGTCAAGCACTCGTTTAGCTCTCCACAATTCTGGAGTCATAGTTGGAATAACTCCATTCTTGTAGTCCCAAATCATTCTCTTTGCAGTTTCAATGTCGTTTGATGTGTTTAGGAGCATGGTGGGGTCTGAAATTTCGGCGCAGTGTTTTACACGGCCCCAGTATGTGTCCAAATCATACCTAGACTGAGGTAACGGTACTGGTCCCGGCACTGAAGACGACATGACTGTGGAATAACAAGTGTGCTGTAGTAAGTAAGTGGCTCAGGTGTAGTTGGAACTTGCACAAGAAAAAGAAAATTTTTTGATACGGCGGTGCGAAAAGCGGACCGGAGGATTTCACTGAAAGACCTCGTAATTGTCCTTTTCCCTCCCCTCTCAATAAAGCATATTCATTAATGTCAGGATGCACCCCGGGGGCAGGACGGAAGGCTGGTTTAGTAGTTGCAATTGGGGTTGATATCATAAAGACGTCTCGATTCGAAAAACTACTTAGAACAAAGACGACATCTTTTGCAGAACGATTGTCCAAGAGAATACTACATCACACTCACGAATTGCCCAAGTTTAACGAGATGGATGCAGGAAGACAAGTTCAGTTCATGGCAGGGTCCTGGGCTGCCAAAGAAGCGTTGTTTAAAACATTGCACCAAGAAGAACAGGACGTGTTTAATTTCAACGAATGGTATCGGTATAACAATTCATCGGGTAAGCCATTTATATCGAATGACAAATACGATTACAACAACGAGGAATTCCATCTAAGTATATCCCATGATGATTCTTTGGTAATTGCCACCGTTTTGCGACAGAAACTCTACAGTTTGGACTCCAAAGGTTTATAGTGAAAGTTACATATTCCCTCTATTAACGTATACAAACTATTCCCATTCGACAGTAGCTGGTGGTTTAGAAGTGATATCGTAGGTGACACGAGCGACACCATCAACTTCGTTGACAATTCTCGATGCAACTCTCTTCAAGAATGCAGCATCAAAGATAAACCAATCAGCAGTCATGAAATCAACAGTTTCAATGGCTCTCAAAGCAATGACCTGCTCATAGGTCCTTTGATCACCCATAACACCAACGGATTTAACTGGCAACAAAGCAGCAAAAGCTTGTGAGATTTGTCTGTATAAACCAGCTTTTTTGATCTCTTCAATGAAAATGGCGTCAGCTTCACGAGCAATCTTGACTTGTTCTTTGGTAACTTCACCAAGTACTCTAATTGCCAAACCAGGACCAGGGAATGGGTGTCTCCATACCAAGTCTTGTGGGACTCCCAACAATTCACCCAAATGACGAACCTCATCCTTGAACAATTCTCTCAATGGTTCAATCAATTTCAATTTCATGTCCTCCAACAAACCACCAACGTTGTGATGTGTTTTGATTGTTTGTGAGGGACCTTTGAAAGAGATGGACTCAATGACATCAGGGTACAAAGTACCTTGTAAAAGATATTCAACCTCGGAGCCATCGTGGGGTTTGATCTTAGCAGCTTCTTCTTCAAAAACATTGATGAATGTGTTTCCAATAATCTTTCTCTTTTTCTCGGGATCAGTGACACCCTTCAATCTTCCAAGGAATAAATCGCCGGCATCAACCACAGTCAAGTTGATACCCAAGCCTTCATCCAAGGTCTTTTTAACACTCTCTGTCTCGTTCAATCTCATAAGACCATTGTCAACGTAGATTGCATGAAATCTGTCACCAATAGCTTCCTTCATGATCTTAGCACCTACAGTGGAATCAACACCTCCAGAAACGGCACCAATGACTTCAGCGGTTGGTCCAACCAACTTTCTAATTCTGGCAATTTCAGTATCGACAAAGTTTTCCATACTCCAATTTGTATGAGCTTGACAGATATCAACAGCAAAATTTTTCAACAATTGCTTACCTTGCAAAGTGTGAGTCACTTCCGGGTGGAATTGAATACCGTAAATTTTTTCAGCTTCGTTGGAGATACCACAGTATGGGGAGTTGTCTGAGGTGGCGACTACTTTGAATCCGGTTGGTAAAGCATGCAACTTGTCACCATGGGACATCCATACTTGTGAGTGATCGATATCTTTAAACAAGGCACTGTCTTTATCCTCAACACGTAGAGTGGCTGGACCATATTCTCTCTTGTCACCTCTAGCAACACCCTTACCATTGATCCATGCCAATTCTTGCATACCATAACAAATACCCAAGATTGGGACATTCAATTTGAAAATATCGTGATCAACATGTGGGGCATCTTCAGCGTAAACAGAGTATGGTCCTCCTGACAAAATGATACCTTTTGGTTTCCAAGACAATTCAGAAATCTTTTGAGTACAAGGCAACATCTCAGCGTAAACGTTAAACTCTCTCAAACGACGAGTGATTAAATGGGAGTATTGGGAACCAAAGTCCAACACCAAGATGGTGTCAAAGACTTTGGAAACCTCAATTGGAACATCTTCAAGGTTGGTTGACATGATGGAAAGCAGATGGGAAATGTTTTTGTTTTTTTTTAGTTTCCAAGACGTTGAGAGAATGGTCCTCTATATGGGGTCGTTTCAACAACAAGTTCACCAAAAAGCAGAAGTCAAATTTGGAAGAAAAATTTGGCAAAATAAATTTTCCAAAGAGCTCATCGGATTTGCCTGTCATAATTTTTTTCTCTTTGCTTGTGTCGTATAACTTGCAATTGCGACATGACAAACTGATAAGATAGGCATAGTCCCGACGGAAGATCCCTTGAGGAGGCGATACATTTCTATACAAGGTGCACTTTTTGACAATTAGCTCTAGAGGACAAGAATAACAGACACTTACATTAGAGAGGACATACAATTGAAGCAATGTATTTTTCAAGTAGGATCTTGTAATAGAACCACAATCTCTAGGTAGCGCAAACTGGCTTTTGGCAATTCTGGGCCAGACTCGTAGTCTCTTGTACTACCACAACCGACGTCTTGCATCTGTGCTAATAGAGAGGTATTAAGTTCAATTATACAAAATTCTTTGCCTTCTTCAACATAGACGCAAGTGAAGATTCTTGAGCACAGATTCCGGTTTTTTCTTTTTTTGTCATAAATTTGTGACCAATATTTTAGTTGACATGAACAATGTCTGGAAAATCATTAGAGCGTTGCCATAGAATATTACCCCCCAGAATATCAACATCTAAGAAATACTACTCTTATTGATGGGAGGAAGGAAGGAATCAATCCATGAAAATAAAAAGGAAAATAGCTTGAGATCCATTTGGATAAGGAATATAATGCGTGAAAATTCTGGGAGTCAACACAGCAAAAGTGCCAGACGAAGTTGGAAGATGTATTGCAGTCAATTAACCTCTTCTTTAAAACCATCCATCGCTGGCCAAAAGGCATTGAATGGCGATCAATATGCTCTGGT